>NC_050576.1:116545809-116845809 GCF_011100635.1 Trichosurus vulpecula | reverse complement strand
TGTGAATAATTAAGTTACCAAAGGGAATTATCTCTATTTTTATATTTTTCAAGGAATCTCATATAGTTTTTTTTTTAAATTCACATAGGAGATATCTTATTAAAGCAGCATTTTGCTCTACTGCATCAAATTCCTTTCCATAGCCAACAAGCAATGAACGCAATAGGATTTTGTTTTTTCTACACTTTTCAGTCATTTGTGATGTGGTCAAGATATATTCTACTGTGAACCGTCATATTAGAAAATCTGCCCATTTTCTAAGAATAACTCAGCAAGGATAGGTAACCTTAATGCATGTATAGATTATTCTCAGTAAATTTTTATATAGATGGGAAAGTAGGCATACGAATTGGTAGGCATTACTCTTTTCTTGGTTACCTTTGGGATATGACGAGGTCCAAGGTCCAATTTTTTTTTACTTCTTTGATATCTTTGCCTCCTTCAGATACCTTAAGAATTGATCCCTCACTCAACCTCAAAGTTGTGTTACCTTCTTTATTGACCTCCACTGTATATATTTGATCTAGGTCAGCTACTTTTCTCATCTTCATTTTCACCAATGTCATTTTCATTTCCTCAAGAAGAATGTCCATGACTATAAGATTAGAAGCCAAATTAGAGTCCAGCTCCACTCATTTGTCAGTGAAACGAGTTTGTTAAAAATTGCTGCAGGTATTTTCCATTTTTTCTCATTTGTTGTCTTTGTGATTTTGCCATTAAATGCTCTCAGGATGACTTGGCTTATTTTGACTTTTCATCAAGTGACCTTTAAATATACCTTTCCTTTTATTGCTTCTTAATGTTTTCTGGAACAATAGTGCTTATGATCTTCTACCATCCTTCTCCCTAAGATTTTACAAATGAGTTTATCCTTCACTAGTATTGCCCTTGGCTGCCATATCTCTCTGCTTGGCAAGATGATGGCATATTTTCTGGCAGAGGCAGTTTTTAGGTCCTTTTGGTCCATAATGGTCTTCTCACTATGGAAGTTGATTTGCATCAGTTAAACTTCTATACAATACTATTATAGTCAGTGTCAGTGACCTTTCCTTCGTCTCTTCTCATTTTGTTTTTGGCATCAAAAATGTGTTTAGAAAGGTCAGTTTAGAGTTGGTTTGATTGTGTTCCATATCATTTTTCTTTGTTTTTTTTAATTTGTCTTCTAGTTTTATGTTAATTTTTATTTTTCCTCTAACTTGTCAAAAGTCTGACTACATATATATATATATATATATATATATATATATAAATATATATGTGGTTGTGTGTATGTGATTGTGTGGTCTACATATTTATAATATGATCTATATGTATATATGGTATATATATGGGTATATATAATATTATATATATGGTATATATATATGTGTGTATGTATGTGTATATATATATGTGTGTGTGTATATATATATGTGTATGTATGTATGTATGTATGTATATGGTCTGTATATGTGTGTGGGTATACAGCCTGATTCAGGTATGACTCCCACTTCATGAATTGGTCGTTTCCTGCCTACTAAAACATAATCAATGAATAAAAAATATCCCTCAATCCTATGCAGCCCTTTTTGACTGTGTAGTGAGTGTCAGGTGACAAGAAAGGCTTCTAAGAATGTTAATAATGACATAGTTTTGGACCAAGTATAAACTTTAACTTAGTAGTTGATATGGTAAATGTGAGATGCCTGCCTAATAACCAACAGGGGGACACACTACTGATGGAGGTAAATCATATCAATCTTCTTGTTGTGAGTGAAAGAGGACAAAAGGAAGTTGCTGGTTCATGGCCAACGGGTTGTAGAAAATCCTAAAATACTATGTAAATGTGAGGGATTGTTAATCAAATTGATTTTATTTTTGTGATATTATCTGGTACTCAGATATCTAGTCCCTCCTAATTCTTTTCAGAATAAAATATTTATGATTTCATCAGTCAATCGACAGGCATTTATTAAGCTCTTACTATGTACCAAGCACTGTGCTGAGCTCTAGGAATACAAATACAAGCCAAAAGAAAGATAATCTCTGTCCTCAAGGAGTGCACATTCTAACGCAGAAGACAATACATACAAAAAGCTGAAAAGGATGATGGAAGGAAGATGAAGGTACTTCGTTCAAAGGCTTGAGAGAGAGAATAGGGTTCAGGCGGGGGTGGAATGAAACATGGCTGTCCTGGATGCTGTCCTTAAAAGGAGGTTCTAGAATGAGCCATTCAATCAGAGGGAGAAGGTGCAGGTACAGAGAACATATCCAAGGTGTGAATTCCAGGGTTAGAGTGAGCTTCTAGGATAAAGACATTTCTGGGGCATAGTAAGGAAAGTCCAGAGTACAGCTCAGAGAAGAATGATTTAGGCACATGAGCCTTGGAGAGTCGAGCAAAGTAATTTATCATTTACCTTAAGGGAATAAGAAATAGCAGTTCACAGGATGACATCATCTCCTAGAAGTGTTCATAATAAGGACTGACAAAAAATAATTGTGGTCCCCATTCCAACAGCTGTTGCAAAGGATAAACAAGTAGGGGAATTCTACAAAGAACTTGATAAGACACTCCAAAACAAGTCTCACATACCTAGATACATGGTGACATAAATACAAAATGGACACAGTCAAGGATAACAAAAAAAATCTGAAATTATTATTCAGAAACAAAGGGAAGCTAGGAGATGTAAAAGCAAGTGTTATTGATGATAATATACTTAAAATAAAATTTTATTCAAAAGCAGGGAATGAAACCAAAGGCTTATAGAAGACTTGTAGTAGACTCATACCTCCAAATCATGAATGCTATATTCTAGGAAAAAAAAAATTGGTAGACACTGGCTATGCTGAGCTCCAAATAACATCATAAAAAAAGATTACATTCAACGACCACTCACATTTACATAGTGCTTTATTCAACCACTTCTTGAGATTGGAGGTACAAATATCATTGTCCTGATTTTACTGACAAGGAAATTAAGTGATTTGTCAATGATTATACATTTATTAAGCACAAGAGATAGGATTTAGACCCTGCTCTTCTGACTCCAAATCCAGTGTTCTTTCCATTACAGTGTTAATGTCCTGAAACGACTAACTACCACAAACCCATGAATTCAGACATAGGCATGCCTGAGAGAATAGAGAAGAAGAGCTCAGGAGGTATTGTGAGGGACGTAGCCGTTGCTGACCTGGTGACCTTGTGTCATCCCTGCCCAGCCCTTTCATGTATTCTATGCCTAAGACCTCAATCAGCTGACGCAGCTAGCCTCATAAATGAAATTTTCCCCAGGGATGCCACACACACACACACACACACACACACACACACACACACACATATACATGACAAGCAAACACAAATACAGAAACACAGAGAAAAAGCCAGCGAGGTTCCCAGCCTCCCTATTGCTTCACCATTCTGCCATACTTTATCCTTACCTGATGTTTGCTTCCAACACATGTGACTTTATAGACACAGTTTAGGGAACACCAACCAAGAGGCTTAGGGTGGGTCTGCCTAGAGAAGCTGCTTAGAGAAGGGAATACAGAAAAGTGCCTACATTAGGGCCATTGCTAGTAATCCCTGCCTTCCTATTCTAACAGATCAACTACCTCCTTTGATGGCATACACATCTGGATTGCTGTAGCTCCGGAAACATTTATGTATTATGTACTATATGCCAAGTATTAATCTGACCCTGGAGATAGAGAGAAAAATCAACAGTCCTTGCCAATATGTATTCCTATTGCTTATGTATTTCTAGCACCAAAACAATATCTGGCACATAGTAGGTGCTTAACAAATGCTTATCAGTTGATTGTTCTATTGCAGGAATTCTTAACCTAGGCTCCATGAACTTTTTAAAAAATTATTGATAACCACATTTCAATATATTTGGTTGCCTTCATAACCTTAAATATTTTATTTAATACTTTTAAAACATTATTCTGAGAAGGGTTCACCAGACTTCCAAAGCGGTCCAAGATACACACAAAAAGATTGAGAACCCTTGCACCAGAGGGCTACAACGTGCATACACATAGATAAACATAAAGTTATTTGAGAAGCAAAAGAATGCTAACAATTAAGGGGATCGGGCAAGACTTAAGGAGGAGTCAGCACCCAATCTGATCCTTGGAGGAAGAAGATTTTAAGGGAGAGAAGTAAATAAGGAGAGCATTTCAGGCAGGGAAATAGTATCGTGTAGTCACTGGATCATGGTTTTAGTGCTGGAATGGAACATCAAGGTTTTCTGCTCCAACCTCCTCATTTTACAAAAGAGGAGACTGAAACTCAGGGAAATGAAAGTCATATGATACTAAGCGACAGAGTGAGAATGTGCACCAGGTCCTCTCATTCCACATCCTATACTCTTTCCATTATACCATGACAGGCTAAGTTCCAATAACAGGTAGAGATCCTGATTGGTTAGCACCTAAATAATGTGAAAGAAGTCTGGAAAGATAGAAGGAAGCCTTATTATGCAGGGCTTAAAATTCCAGACTGAGGAATTGATTTATTTTCTTGAAAACAATAGGGAGCCATTGAAGAGTTTAGAGCAGGAGAGTAATGGACCAAGGGCAGTAGTTCTTGTTCCAAAATATTTACTTGCTCTATGCATGCCTGTGTGTATAGACCTCTGGTCTTTTCAGCAGAAGATATTTCCCAGGCTTCTATGTGGTGACATGAGTAGAGAAAAGTGTTATAGCCAGGCCCTTCATGCTCCAAATGCCCCCCTGGAACATGGACTACTCATAATTGCCCCATAGTAATACCCTGATTTCTCTTCCAGCACCATAGATCAACCCTTTTAGAGAATTATTGCTGAAGAGTAGGTGGTGGGGAGAGGGAAGAGTGGAGGTTGCCTCCACCATAATCATTACTTATTTCCTCCCTGTTCCCCATGGAGACCATCAGGGCCGTTGTTAGGGACAGGCAGGCTGGATCCCTCTCTCTGGACTTGATGTACCTTCCCCCAGTGACACATTCTGTCTTAGCAGCTTGGTAGATTTCCAGAGCCCAAGCCATCTTCTGAATCAAGGTTCCCCCAGATGGTGCATACTGTGGAACAAACTGTGATGGAGGCTTGGGAGGGCAGTTATTAATTCCTCCAAATCATTTGTCCCTCCAGGATAAATTCACCAGCAGCCCCTCAGTAAGAAGGCTTATACCTACCAGGTGCCCTTCTGATGAAGAAATCCATATCCATAGCCAGCCTCAAAGCACTGGAGGGGATTGGGAAGGAGGAGGTTGCCTTCTCCCCATAGAGCCTTTCTCCCTCTCTCTGTCTGAGTTGGAAGGCTCTTGAAAGATAACAGATTGCCAGCGCTGAAGGCTGGTGTCTTCTGTTTATCCACAGAACAAGGACATTGGCCAATGTAAGAGTCCCTGTACCATTCCTTCCATGTGCTCTTGGCTCTGAAGCCCACATTAAGCAGGCAGGGGCCCGAGTTTTCTGAGTCTCCAGCCCACTTCCTCATGCCACCCTCCCACAGCCCTGCTCTGTTTCAAAGGGAGAAGAAAATAGATTCCACTGGTAGGGGACTTATAATCCCTACCATTCCAATCCATTCTTGTAGTTTGTAGACTTAACGGAGGCTTCACAGAAGAATCATACAGGACAGGAATGTATAAAACAATAGGCTTTTGTTATAGTGTGCTTTAACTGACACAAGGGAAAGTATAAGAGAGACCCAGTGCCCAAACCTTGCTTATTACCTTTAGAAATTACCTAATTTTGTATTTACTTTCTTGTATAAATAAATGTTCTAGGCAGTTGACTTCCAAATCTACAAAACCATCATGTCTCTCCTGAACTGGAACCTCAAACAATGACCCCACTGGACACCTCCCTGAAAGTCCCATCAATATTTCAAACTCACTGTGCCCAAAATGGCTGCCACTCTCCTATTCTTAATTTCCCTATTTCCCTAAAAGGCACCACTATCCTTCCAGTCACTCAGGTTTGCAAGCTTGGGATCATCTCAAACTCTTCATCTTCCTCACCCTACACATCCCTTCAGCTGCCTAGCCTTGATTCTGCCTCCAGAAACAACTTCCACCTGTCCCTGCCTCTCCACTTATATACAGCTACCACTCTAATTCAAGTCCTCATCACAAATGCCTCCTATTTGATCTATGTGCCTCAGGTCTCTTCTCTTCATACTCCATCTGCCATACAATTGCCAAATTTATATTTCTAGAGCATGGGTCTGATAATCATCTCCCAGTTCATGTCTCAAGAAGTTCTAATGGCTCCCTATCTATACCGTTAGTATATGCCTATGTAAACCTCTAGGATAAAATGCCAACTCATTTGCTTAAATCCCTTCATAAAGTTACTCTGACATATTTTCCCAGATTTATTTCCTATTAGTTCCCTTCATGAACTGTATGATACAACCAAACTGGTCTACTTACTATTCCTCATACATGACATTCCATGTCCTCCGTCCAGGTCTTTATCTAAGTTGTGTCCCACGCCCAGAATGTTGTCTTTTGTTCACTTTCTCCTCCAAATCCTAACTCAGGTATTACCTCCCATGAGGCCATTCCTTATTCAATCACCAGCAATTGCTGTCACCCCAATTACTTTGTATTTACTTATACATGTATATATCATTCCCCCCCCAAAAAAAGTAGCATACAAGAGCCTAAATGGCAGGGACTGTTGTCATTTTTTTGGTCTTTGTGTCTTCAAAACAGTGCCCTCGATACATGTTGTAAAGTGAACATTTGCTTAATTAACTTGAGGGGCAGCAATGGAAAGACATAATAGAAGAGGTCTCTGGATGCCAGTGTGATGGTGTTCATCCCACAGGAGGAAGAGGAAGGAGGGGTTGACAATGATCCTCCAGAAAGATTTGTACTTTAGATTGGGCACACTCTACCACCTTTCTGTCACTCCTTGTTTTCAATGTAATGAGATAGCTGAGGACTTACCTCCTCCACACCAGAACAACTTGATGATACAGGAAAGGTCCATGAGTTTTAGGAGGTGGAAGAACTGGTTTTCACTCAGGAGAATCTGATTGGTTTCCCATAGGTGACAATCATGGAAATGATTAGGCCATAGAAGTTTCTAGAATGGGGAATGCAAGCTTCTGGAAAACAGCGAGAGAAAGCAGGCATGACTAGAGGCAGCGTGCTACAAATGATGGTTATCTGTCTCAGGACTCCAAAGAGAGTACCTCCAGAGAGGTATTAAGAACCATCAGGTCTAATTAACAGCCCCTGAAGCCGGTCAAACATCCAGATAGGTCAGCACAACCCCTCCAAGCAGACCAATGCACAGGACCAGGACCCAATAAATACAGCATCTAACTATGGTGGGTTAGATCAGGGGTCAGACCAGCCTAGTACTGTTACTGGCCAGAGATACTAAAGGAATGCTTTGGAAAGAACGTTATACTTGTTTGCCATAAAACAGTTGGCAATCATTAGGGATATGCCCTTGCCTTGCTTACATTACCAGAACACTAGGTAGCATTTCCAAGAGTTTACCCGTGGTCTCATTCAGCTAAATCTGACAGGTCCTTCAAAGATATTCCGTTGCCCTTTGAGAGAGACCATCCCTGCAAGGGTAATTTAGTTTTTGTCCACTTTACTCTTAGAAGCTCTTCTGGGGTGAGTTTTTTTTAAGTCCAGAAGCCCTTGGGGGTACTCAATAACTCAATACTCTCTTATCATGTTATATCATGTGTATATATGTATATTTAGATATAGATAGATAGATAGATAGATAGATAGATAGATAGATAGATAGATAGATAGATAGATGGATAGGTAGACAGATAGACAGATATTGGTCTTTTGTTTGCCCACTAGATTATAAGAAGATACAGCTTGGAAAGGTAGTTAGAAAGTTGGTCTTGAAATCAAAGGAAATTAGAGAGTTGGTCTCAAAATCTGCTTTGGGTTCTACCTTTGACATGTATTGACGTATAACCACAATCAAGTCACTTAATCCCTAAATTCTCTTGAAAATTGTCTAAGACTACTCGTTACAGAGAAAATGCTAACTTACACTAGTGCAGGTTGACTCTCACCTGTGGGTTCTCAATACCAATGATACAGGTCTATTTCCCACCCTTATTAGACTTTAAGCCCATTGAGAGAGGGGCCATCTCTTGTCTTGCTTTGGAATCCTTCCCCTTTCCCTCTATACCACAGCCAGTGCCAAGTATGGTGCTCTGCACACAGTAGGTACTTAATAAATGTTGGATCCATTTGTATTAATAGGGACAGACAGTCATACAAAAAGAACAACAATTAGCAGCTTCTCAGACTTGAGGGGAAAAAATCTTGCTACCCACTCACCCCTAGTATGAGCTCCAAACCCCTGCTGACTCCCACAGATCTTCACTGACCCTGAGAAAAATAGATGCTGTCAGCCTATGGAACACAAAAGGTTGTGGGGGAAGGCCACCTCGACTGAATGAGCCGAGCAGACCTCATGGACAGCTCTTCTGATGTAAGAACAATATGACATGGAGCCACAGTACTGTCACATCTGAACTCTGTGGATGACACACCGTCTCTTCTCCCGTTGTCCTCTTGGTTTCCTTCCGATGGTGTTCTTCAAACAGCTGGCTCACATTGAAGCATGCTGTGTGCCAGGTGGGAAGTCCATTTTTGGCTGGAGAATCCTGTGATTGAGGGCAGATGCCTCAGGTCTTTAAATCCACAACTAGCTGACTTTGGTGTCATTTGATGAGATGTCCAATAACATTCTTGGAGCCTCAGAGTTGGTCCTGAAAATTCTTCTGAGGCTTCTAAGTTGCTATCATACCTCATCCTAGCCTGTCTCTCCAGTCTCATTTTATATCCCTCCCCTTCTCACACTCTGTGTTCCAGCCAGATTGGCCTGATGGTCCTTCTTCACATTTAACACTTCATCTACTGTCTCTGTACTTTTGTATTGGCTATTTCCTCTGCCTGGAATGTGTTCTCTCCTCACCTAGGACTTTTACAATACCTTGTGGCCTTGAGATCTGTATTTAAGAACCACTCTCAATATGAATCAATCAATCAACAAGCAATGAGTACATAATATATTCCAGACACTGTGCTAGGTTTTGAGGATTCAAAGACAAAAAACAGAAAAAAAAACAAACAAACAGAAACAATAAAAAAAACAGGTCCTCACCCTCAAGAAGCTTATAGTCTAGTCAGTAGAGACA
Organism: Trichosurus vulpecula; assembly: GCF_011100635.1. NCBI lineage: Eukaryota > Metazoa > Chordata > Mammalia > Diprotodontia > Phalangeridae > Trichosurus > Trichosurus vulpecula. Next base: position 116,836,641 of record NC_050576.1, on the reverse strand, counting down.
ATCTACAGATACAGGTAAATACAAAGGGGAAGGCAGTTAATCAATAAGCCCTTAAATCAGGCATTGTGTTAAGTGCTGGGGATACAAAGAAAGACCAAAGAAAATCCCTGCCATTGAAACAGCTGGAAACACCGGGAAAACTTCATACAGAATCGGGCAATGAGATGACTCTAGAAAAATCACTTTGGCAGCTCTGCGAAGGATGGAAGGGAGAAGGGAGAAACGTGGGGTAGGGATGCCAATGGAAAGAATATGGCAATAGTCCAGGCAAGAGCTGATGAGGTGTTGAACTAGGGTGGTAGAAGGATGAGTAGAGAGAAATAAAGAGATGCCAGACTTGTTGTCAAAGTTGAAAGGACAAGATTTGGCAATCGAGTGGGACGAGTGAGAGTGAGGTGTCAAGGAAGACAATGAGGTTATGAACCTGCAGTGGAAAGGTATTGATGCCCTTGACCAATATGGGGAAATTCTGAAGATGGAATGGGTTTCAGGGAAAAGAGAATAGGTTCAGTTATGGACATGTTGAGTTTGAGATGTCTCCATGTTATCTGGTTTGAAATATTCAGTGGGCAATTGGTTATGCTGGGCCTGGAGCTCAAGAGAGAATAAGTGTTGGAAATATAGGTTTTGGAATATATGTGTGTGTATGTGTGTATACATATATGTATATATGTATACATACACATACACATACAAATATATATACATATATATGTATATATATATATATATATATGGATAAGGTCACTCTATATTTAAGAGAATATAAAGTAAAGAGGGTCTAGGATGAGGCCCAGATGAGAGAACATGATATGGATAATGATCCAGCCAAGACAGGTAAAGGAGGTAGGACAGGTAAGACAGGTAGAAGAGGAAACTAAGAATATAACAAAAGACTGCAGCAGGGGGAATATCTAGGATGAGGGGCTGATCAACAGCATCACGTTGCAGAGAGATCAAGCAGACTGATGACTGACATTTGGAAATTAGATCATTACTCATATTGGAACAATCACTGGTCCTTTTAGTTGCTAATATCTTCCCATTATTTTTATAAATATTTCATACATCTTTATAAGTATACATGCCTCTCCCCATAAAATATAAGCTCCTTGAGGACAGGGACTACTTCATTCTGGTTTTTGTATTCCCAGTACCTAGCACAGTCCCTGACATATAGTAGGTACTTAATAAATATTTGTTGATTGACTAATGGAGAAAAAGCACTAGATTTGAAGTCAGAAAACCTGAGTTCAAGCCCATAATCCAACACTAGCCAATTTTGCAACCTTTGTTGAATCATTTTACTTCTAGGAGCCCTACTTTTCTCATCTGTAAAATAGAAAAAATAATCCTTGCCTTGCTTCTATCACAAACTATTTGTAAGGAAAGTGCTTTGTACACTGTACTGAAAAGCACTCTAGAAGTGTGATTGCTATAATAGCATGTAAAACTTGGTTTTGGAAAAAAAAGTGAAGTTTACCTTCCATGGTGCCCTGTTTCTTCTCTTTAGTGTGCCCCTATTCCCCTTCAAGTCTCCACCTACCTGAAGTTCCAGGGTTCTCATGTTGTCCTGGGACATGCAAAGTTCTCAGTGATTTGAGATGGTCCTTCCAGAGGTATAAAATTTTACACAGACCTTTAGGGTTGGAGATTATCTTGTATTAAGACTTTTTCTAGGATGACAAAATTAAGACTTATAGACATTAATTGATTTAACCAAGTTTATATTGTGACAGTGTCAGAGTGAGGGCTAGGGCCCAGCTTTCTTCGTACCCACTTCAGTATTCTTTCTACTATGAGGTAATGTTTATCCCCAAAGGAAGCAATCTCTAATGGCGTGATTCCAAGTTCGTTGGACTCTGGGTGGCAGAGATGTTTTTACTTAGGTAGGGTTTCTTAGTGCCCCTGAAATCAGATCGCATAACACCATTTTTCCCCTGGACTAGGTCAGCCCCATTGATATTTTCCATTCACAAGGTATGAGAATCTCAATGAACATTACCCAGCATCATACTACATTAGAGCTAGTGAGATTCTTAGGGATCATCAGGTAGAAGCCCCTAATTTTACTGAAGCTCAGAGAGGTTAAATGATTTTTCCTAAGGTAACAAAGTTGGACAGTGGCAGAGATGGACCTCCAGCCCATGTCAATTGTTTTTCATGTTATTTTTAATTGCTTTTAGTTAACAAGAATTTTTCTTTTTCTCCCACTTTTCCTCCCCCCCTCCAAAAAAAACTTGTAACCAATATGCAGAGTTACATAAAATAAAGTTCAACATTGGCCATGTCCAAAAATGTACTCCTCATCTTGAGTACATAACTTTTCAGTCGGGAGGTGAGTAGCATGATTCATCATAGGTCCTCTGGAAACACACTTGATTATTGCATTCCAATCCAAATTCTCAGGGTTTTTTCCACTATCCTCATAACATATTCAGCAATACATTGGGTAGGAGGTACTTAGGCATACTATAATTACCAGGAACATGAAAACATTACAGATGTCTCAGGGCATAAGAAAGGAGGTCGTCTTCAATATCTCAGGGAGACAGACCCATAACAACTCAAACCACAAAAAGGTTTGTGTTTAGAAAAACAACCACAAAAATCCAACCCAACTAAACAGTTGCACTCAGAGAGAGAAGCTATATATATGTTCTGTGTGTCTTCTGCCATATAGGTTATATCAAGTTTACTTCGAGGGAACAAGAAAAAAAAACTTCTTAAGATATTTTAATCCTTCAGCTGCCAAAGTAAACAGTCTGCATGATATATGGTAGGGATGACTCCCTATGGATTCCTTCCTTCCTTCCATGTGGTTGGATTTTGTTTTCATTTAACTAGTTGGTATTTTAAAATTTTGTCTCAGTTTATTATTTCAAAGCCACTATAAGGAATCAGTTAGCTTTGAATGAATGAATATATGAGGGTGGTTTTTTAGACCATTTCATGTAAGGTGAAAAACTTTAATATTGCTTTGATGCAGTAACTCTCTTACATATGCATGGAATGTGAGCATTGTGACAGCGTTATAACCACAATGTGGACATTCCTAAGTTCATTTCTTGTGCATGGCCTCACAACTAGAGCTAGAGCTCGTCAAAGCCAGCTCTCCTGACTCCTGAACCAGGTTCGCCTAGCAAGGCAGGGACTTCATCAGCCACAGTGAAAAACTGTAGATCTAAGCATTTAGTACTAGAAGCACCTAGGGTGTTGCCTGGCACATAGTAGGTATTTAATAAATACCTATTGATTGATTGATTAGAAGGAAGCTTATAAATTTTCTAGTCCAAAGGCATCAAACATGCTGCCACCACAACATTCCCAAGTGCTACTGATAATATAATTGAGAAATATTTAATAAAATAAATAAAAATACAGTAGAATATAGATTGTGTTAATACTTGGTTTTCTAAGTCAATATGTGGCCCATAGGAACCCAGTTTGGTGGGCCCATTTCTATTAGAGTTTGGAACCACTGATCTAGTCCAAACTTCTCATTTTACAGATGGAAAAACTGAGATCCATGAAGACAAAGTGACTAGTCCAACATCACATGGCTAGTGAATCTTGCAGTTGTCACTTCTGACTCCAAATCCATCAGTCCTTCTACTACATCATGGCGGCCGCTAAGTATTTCTGCAATCTGTCTACTTTCCCAATAAGGTCGCTGTCACTGGCATTTTGTCTGCGAGAATGGTATAACTGAGGAGGCAGCGTGATACAGTAGGAATTAGGAGAATCAAAGAACTATGGTTCAAATCCCAACCCTGGTACTTGCTACCCAGCATGACTTTGGGAAAGTCACTTAACCACTCTGGCCCTCAGTTTCCTCAGCTTTAAAAGGAGAGTTTTGATCTACCTGGCCTTTCAGTTCCCTTCCAGCTCTTCATCTCTGATCCTCTGACCCTAATTTAATAACTTCAACAGAGATTGGTACCAAGAGTGGATCAGGGAATAGGACTAGGCTCGTGCGGCCCTACTGGCCTACAGCAGTAACTCCATTTCACTTGACCAGTTGGATCTATATATAAATAAACATGTTGTATTGTAACACATTAACCTCAGGACAATGATGCTTACACCCTGGAGTGGCTCACATGTGTTAACCAGCCGACATACATTATATATTGTTTTCCTGCAATACAGGATAAGAGAAACACTTAAACAATCACTGTGGAGAGGAGCGTGTCTGAGTCCATAATCATCCTCCATGATGTTAATAAATCTCAAGCCTACCGACCAAAGTATATTTGCCCTGAGGGAGATGGATTGGGTAATTATATAGGAAGCCTTAAGATGGACAAGGGTCAGGAAGCTAATCTACTGTAAGTCTGTTTCCTCTGTGGAGGTAGCATTTGTACCCCTGTTAATAGTCACTTCCGCCAACTATTCTCCAAATTCTTTTTTTTTTTTTTCATATGGATGAGTCCTTCCTCTAGATTCCCTTTGGAGGCTTATTTCATGTGTTATATACCGGACTCTTAGAAACGGTGTTCAATTCTTGTGGCTGTGAAGCATCCATTAGCTTTAAGCAATCTCACTGGGAAATAGGACCCTGGGATCCCTTTTTTGCTGTTTTGCTAAATAATTATGACTGTGCTTTTTGCAGACATAGGCTATTGATAGACTTGCAAACCAGATCATCAGTCCCTAAATTTGGGGAAACCTCTGACTTCTAATACTGAACCCTAGGCTGCCACCACTCCATTTTCGAACCCTGACTCTTAGGGGCTTGGTCCCCTGCGGCTAATCCCAAAGGCCTATATATATATATATGTATGTATATATATATATATATATATATAAAACTTCCCCTGAACTTTCAATGTATTTATCATGTAATATTATGTATTATAATTATCTGTGTCATATCATGTAACTTACTAAACTGTAGACTCCAAAAGAACAGAGGCTTGTTTTATATAAACTTAGTATGTCCCTCAGCACAGATGTTTGTTGAATGAATGAATGAAATCACTTATTTTCTTATAGCAGCACCCTGAGGGTTTCCACAGTTCCCTATAAATAAATTTTGCAAATGCCTAAGAATTTGAGTGAAGATTCTAGCCTACTTCTTCCTCACTGAGAACTGACAAGCAGATGCAGGCCTGGGAGAAGACCCTGCTGGGATACAAGTGAAGTAGGTTTCTGATGCCAGTTCTGTTTGTCATATTTTTTCCACCACTCCCCATTTTCAGTATCTCCTCTCCTGGATGTCAAAACACCCTTCGTGTTTATGCTATCTAGCTCTCTTATTAGAAAAAATCAATCAGAAAACATTTTTCAATTTTTATAGTATTTTATTTTATCCAATTACATGTAAAGATAGTTTTTGACATTCACTTTTATAAGATTTTGAGTTTCAACTTTTTTCTCCCTCCCTCCCCTCTCCCCTCCCCAAGACCACATGCAATCTGATATAGGCTATACATGTACAATCATATTAAACATATTTTCACATTAGTCACGTTATGAAAAACGAATCAGGACAAAAGGGAAAAACCATGAGAAAACAAAAAATAAACTAGTAAGCTTCCATGTGCCTCCAGACTCCATAGGTCTTTCTGTAGATGTGGATAGCATTTTTTCCATGCAGAGTCGCAGAAAACATTTTTAAATGCCTATTAGGTGCTAGTTGCTAAGCATGTAAATATAAAAGTGAGATGATCCTTGTCAAAGAGAAGCTTACATTCTAGCGTGGCTGCTAAAGTATTACTAACTTAAAGGTGTCCTGCCTCTCAAGGCTATACAACAAATACCCTCAGCCCAAAGGAATGAATTCTGAACCATGTACTTTTAGGAACTATGGAATCTGGAACAAGAGGGACCTTCTGGTGCCCCTCCAATTACACCCTGTCAGTAACCATGCCTTGATACTACCCACAAGGGCAACTTGTTCAGGTGGGAATCCCTAGCTTTGCAGAGGTGAAAATACAGGGTGAAGTGGTCAAGAATCAGAGGAAAGAATGAGTAAGAGATCTGTCCCATACTTTAGACAAATCCACTTGTCATTCAAACTAGAAATAGAACCCCTCAGAAGGTAGTTGGGCATTCATTCAATGACCTCTGAAATAGCTTGCACTTTTGAACCGTGTGAGTGTTATGTGTTGGGAGGGGGAGGGTGCAGAGGGCATTGTTGGGGAATAGAGAAACAGTTGCCCATTGTCTCTGGGAACTTTTCCAAGTTTCAACCTGGCATCATAGGGATTTTCCCAGCCTGCTTTTTATGCTGGTCACCCCACCCCATTTAGATTTCTCAATCTGTCATCTTCTCTCTGCCTCTCTCTATCTGCCCTTCCACCAAAGAATATCTTCACCTTCTTCACCAAAATTCGTACATGCTTTGCTTATGGGGATGCCAAATGTCTTCATTTCCTAGTGTTTTCTTTCCCTGTCCTATTCTTGAGCGTATGCACAGAAACCCTTGTTGGTCCTCCCGGAGAAAGATAGGCAGAAGCTTTGCTCATGGGTCTTGTCATCCTGCATTTTCTAACAAGTACTGAAATACATTAATACTCACAATCAACTCTCATGTGCCTGTATTTCTTTCTTCCAAAATCTGGGAGGGATATACTAGCCCACACTGATCTCTCCTATCTCTGAATTCCCATAGCCCTAATGGTCAGTCCCATGGAGTCTTATCTTGAACATGCCTGTTTACTTAGCTGTTTTCTGATTGTTCCTTGCGTTAGTTTTTTCTTCTGAGCAAGCCCCTGGATGCCAGAGATCTTGCCTTATGTGTCTTTGATGCCTCCTCTGGTGCTGAGTCATAGCTGGAGCCTAATCTGTATTGATTGAGAGGTAGAAAGAAGAAATGAAGGGAAGGGAAGGGAAGAGAAGGGAAGGGAAGAGAAGGGAAGGGAAGGGAAGGGAAGAAGGAAACAAGAATTTATTAACTCTCTACTATGTGCCAGGCACCGCGCTATGCAATTTACAAATATTATCTCATTTGATCCTCACAACAACTCTGAGAGGTGGATGCTATTATTATTATTTATTATTTCCATTTCTATTATTATTATTTCCATTCCACAGTTGAGGAAACTGAAGCAGGCAGAGGTTACATGTCCAGAGCCATGCAGTGAGTCAGTGACTGAGGCTGAATTTTATCTCAGGTCCTCCTGATTCCAGACCCAGTGCCCTATCCACCCAGTTACTTAGCTGCCTCTAGGCACATTCCACATCAGAACCAAGTGTCTTCAGGATGTCAACACGGAGGCAAGACACAAAAAGTGTGATAAGTGGAAAGAGCCCTGGATGTAGAGATATAGCACCTGACCTCAAAAATTAACTCTGCTACTCCTAGCCATGAGACCATAGTCAAGGTACTGCTCTAGGCCTCAATTTCACATCTATACAATCTGTAGTAGGACTGACTGGATGACTTCTTTGGTCCCTTCCAGTTCTAAATCTATAATATTGTAAAATATGGGAAGTTCTTCAGCATCTCTGAGCCTCTGTTCCCTTCCCTATAAAATGGAAGAGGGTTAAACTGAATAATCTCTAACCTCTCTTCCAACTCTAAAACTCTAATCCTAAAACTACTCAAATAATTTATTCTGTAAGATGGAATATATAACCATGAAACATGGTTTACTTACCCACATACCTATAATTTCCTCTAATAGAATATAAAATCCTTGAGGACAAGTGCCCTTTCATTTTTATCTTCTTATTCCCAGAGCCTAGTATAGTGCCCGGCACATAGAAGTTGCTTTAATAAATGTCTGTTGATTGATTAACTCTGCTAGTAGCTAGTGGTGAGACCTAAAACAAGTTTACTCTACTTTCCTGGGCATTGGTTTTTTCCATCCATAAAATGGGAGGGTTGAATGAGACAGTCTCTAAGTTCTAAAATTCTAATTCTATTCTAATCCGTGAAATTATTTGATTCTACCACCACAGCCTTCCTCTGTGTGTGTGTGTGTGTGTGTGTGTGTATGTGTGTGTGTTTAATAGTAAACAAATCTTTGAAAATCTGGCCATCTCCACCGTTGCAAAAACGCTCCAGTGCACTGGAGGCTTCCTTCACTGGTTCAATGCAGACTCCAGTGGTTTAAGGATGCCTTAGTTTGTCGCCTGAACTCTTATCAGCAGCAAGAGAGGTAATTATTGTCTTGTACACAGCTCCTCTAAGCAGTTATTGGTTAAGTATTTCCCTTATTCCTGCTTTGCCGGAAAACAATACCTTATAGAAAACAGCTGAGGAAGGCCCTAATAGCAACTTCAAAAGGGCAACATTCCTCTGGCCCTGATTTGAAAGGAGAAAGGAGACTGTTAGGAACAATGAGCTTGTGGCCAAGCTATCAGAACGTTACAAAGGGAAGCCACTGGCGGGGCTTAGGAGAGGGGCACAGAACATTAGCGGGCCAGGGGCTATTGATAAGAGATCCCTCTCCTCAATTAATATCCCATGCTGACACTGTTTGCCAGTCCCAGAAGGTCGGAGGGCTAGCCACCAGAATAAGGATTTTCTTTCCCTCTGATATTTCTTCTCCTTCCCTGGGGAAATTTGTGTCTTTCTGGTGTATGTCCTCTGCCCTTCTTTTGTGAGCACACCAAGGCTACGAATCCATTTAATTTTTCAGAAGCTGCATCTGTCAATAAATTACCTTTGCTCTGTCTTGGAGGGCCGTGCCACTGCCTCGGCTGAGCCGAGTCTCCTTATGTACTTGAAGCATTTCTCATTATCTGTCTTAACCTCTTGTGCAATCGTCTTTTCATCCTCTCCTTGGCCCTTCTTATCATTTTCTCACACTCTCTCAACTTCATTCTGTAATCAGCCCCATCCTCCTCAGCACCTGACGCTTTCTTCCTTGCATATGTCCTCTATTATAACCTTGATGGTCTTCCCTGCTCATCTGTCCTAGCCTGCTGGCTTTGGAACATCCTCTGCTGCTCAGCCAAACCTGGGGCCTTCACGTAATTCAAACCTCCTCCACCCCCACCTCACAGTGAGGTCAGGCAGAGTCGGAATAAGATGCTCTGGGGTCTACCCCACCTGCAGCTTTTTATGTTTTCTTGTCCCTGTTCTGACCCTCTACACCCAGCTCTGATCCTGCCACTGAGCCACAGCCATAGACTCTCACAACACCATATTAGGGACCTAGACATAGGTAGGGGAAAGGGGCAGAGAAGGGTGAACTGGGGACTCCATAGATAGATTTTTCCCATATCTGCTCCCAGGGGTAATGACCTACAGCAATGACTTTCCCCAGGGCCACTGATTTTATACCCATACTGTGCCCTTTGAGTCACTCATTCCTCAGCACCCTCCCCCCAACTTCTTTGCCCAGTAAATCCTCTCCTAGGCAGTAAAGGAAAACAGGAATCCAAATTAAAACCAACCTATAGCACTAACCATTCTCCATGTATCCCAGAGCCATAGGAGTAATCCATCTCCATTAAGTATGTTTGTCCTAAAAATATAAAATAGCATCTCCTAGGATTGCAAAGATAAGGTCACCTGCATGTCTGGGACAGCTCCAAGCACGACATCATACTAGATAATTATTAAAGACAAAATAAAAGAAAACAGCAAATCTGTCATCCTCCCCCCCCCACCGCCCCTTACACCGTCCACTCCCACATGCCATTCCCTCTTTCTTCTGTGCATCACTTTGTCTCTAATGGGCATGTCTGACAGAGTCTCCTCGACATCTCCTACAAGATTCAGGGTCCCAGAGACTTAAAAGGATGGAAGGTAAGAAAGCACCTCAGAAGCCATAACATCAGAGCTGGGGAAAACAACACTTCTACCTGTTAATTCCTTCTACTGCATCTGCTTAGAGGATAGTAAATCATAAACGGAGGCAGGCAGGTGATCAAGTGAGTAGAGGCTTGGACTTGGCATCAGGAAGACCAGAGTTCAAATCCTGTCTTAGATGCTTAGCTGTATACCCCAGTGTGAGTCACTTAACCTTTCTCAGCCTCATCCTTATTTATAAAATGGGGACAATAATAGAAATTACCTCACTAAGCTGTGAGGGTCAGATGAGATATCTAAGTGCTTTACAAATCTTAGAGCACTATGTAAATGCTAGTTGTCATAACCTTAGAGCTAGAAGGAACCACTGAGACTGGAAAAGGTTAAGTGACTTTCCCAAGAAACAGCTAATAAGTCTCTGAGGGAGGAAATGAACTCAATAAGGAAGGGGTGAATTCCAACACACTATCCACTTTGTCACCCAGATGCCCCCCTTCAATAAGGGACATTTATCAAATGTAATTAGAGACCTCTAAACGTCCATAAAACTCTGCCCTGACATATAATATCCACTTTTGCTAACTCTGTTTGGGAAGAACCTAGTAACTGAAGACCTGGAAACGGAATTCTTCCCCATCTGGGCAAAGATCAACAGTTCTCCTTTCCCTTTTTCTATTGGCCAAATACCTATGCAAGAATCCCTGATAGGCGAGATAGCTGACACCATCTTTACTTTGCCATCTTCTGGACCGGTCCTCCGGTATTATCAAGGTAGGAAACTCCTGGTAAGGAATGCAAATCAGCACCTGCTCTGCAACTCTGAATCTTAAAGTCACCTACTATCCTACTCTTTTTTGCCTGCCTTGAACTCCCTGCCCTCACCATCAAGGACAATAACCCCTGACAAAATTTTCCAGGTTGAACCCATCTCTTTATCTCCCTTCAACTATCTGTATGTTAGCTGTCTGCCACAAAGCATGTATTCCGATTTCGTCTCCCCGGGCATGACCAACCTGTTTCCCCACTCTGATTCTTCACAAGCTCATGTAATAGAACACCAATATTTAGGAAACTCACGGGTAGAAAAGGATAACTTACTCCTTTTTCTAGTTCTGACTAAGTTACTCTGTCAAAAACCTAGTATTTTCTAAAGAGCGCTTGATACCCAAGAGACAGCCTGTTAGGCAACAAGAGCCAAATTATGATGACTGGAAAGAGGAAAACAGGGAGTCGTAAGGCTGAAACCCCACAAAGGAGGTGATGACACCCCTGCCTCTTTGCCAGGAAGCAGGACCAGAGAAGTCTAGTGAGCCAGGATCTGCTAGGGAAATCCCCTTTGTGAAAAGGAAGCTGATTACTGAGCTCAGACAGAGCAACCAAGGTCAAAGTTGGCTTGTCAAGCCATTTGTAGGGAGCCAGGAGGTCAGACAACTGGAAGAGGAAGGGGAAGGGGTGCTGGGGATGTTGATTCCAAAAGCTAAGAGAGGAACAGGGAAGCCAGGAGCGAGCAACAGGTCACATATAGTGACGCAAAGAGCAGTGGGTCAGGCAACCAACTAGGAATTCCTAGGAATCAATTGATAGCTATGATCATGAACTTCTAAGTGCAGTCTGTGGCCATCTAGTTGTTAAGGTGTTTGAGGGTTGACCTGGTTTGGTATCTGGGAAGGTTCTGGTACCTAAACTGCTAATGCTATTGAGGGAGGGGAAAGAGGAGGTGTGTGGTCTGGTCTAGGCAAATGGCCTTGTGCAGGAAAAGCATATTAGCTATGATTTTGTTTAATAAATGAAATTGAGTTCAAGACCAGGTTCCAGTTTTGCATTTATTTTGAGGAGAGAAGTGAAGAAAGGGGATACTGACAAGGATTGAAGAATTGGAATGGTTCCTCCCTGACATACATATATACATATTTACATACACACGCAATGCACATGCATGCACATACACACACACGTGCGCCTATTACTTTGGAGCTTTGTGGAAAAGACATGAAAAAGGAAGTAAGGGGTGGGAGTGATTTAAGATGGATGAAGAAATTGTAACTTCCAAAATACGTAGAAAATGCTATTTATAATTACTCTTTTCCCTTCATTCCCACTATCATAGTAACAGTATAACTTTGATTCACAAAAATATTAAGAAAAGATATTCTAATAGATGTCACAGTACTAAATTCTCATAATCTCCAAACTATATGAAATGAAAAACTTTTGAAATATAGGAATGAATGAAAGACAGAACAGATAGGGAGCCACTGTAATTTATTGAGTTGGGGAAGGGTAACATGGTCACACCTGTGCTTCAGGAAAATCACTTTGGCAGCTGAGCGTAGAATGGAGTGGCATGGGGAGAGATATGTTGGCAGGGAAGGCAAACAGCAGGCTCTTGCAATACTCCAAGAGTAAGGTGATGGAGCCCTGCACCCGGGCAGTAGAGTGTACTAAATGGTAGAGGAGGTAGAGAGGAGAACGTACCCCAGTTTAAATGGATGGGTGGGTTTTTATTTCCACTCTTGCTGTATTTTCTCAGTAAATATCCCTTTGAAAATGCAAATTGAAAGTTAGTGAAAGTTATCAGTGGTATTGAGTTGATACTAATGCATTAAATGATACTATATAAATATACGTGCATAAGTATACATATAATCGGGCATACATGTATATATGTACATTGCATGCATGTATACATGTGTATTATATACATGTACATGTATACATATAAATAGTTTACATGTTTTAAAGTCCTAATTTTCAGTTGTTTTCGGTCATGTCCAACTCTTTGTGAATCAATTTGAGGGTGAGGGTTTTTTGGTAAAGATACTAGAGTGTTTTGCCATTTCCTTCTCCAACTCATTTTACAGATGAGGAAATTGAGGCAAACAGGGTTAAGTGACATAAGTGCCACTTAGCTGCCCCCAAATACATATTTAAAATACACATGTGCATACTTATATATACACAAAAATACTTATATGGAGATACATATAATATATAATTTGCATTCTTAAAAGTGCTTTCTTCACCAAAAACCTCTGAGGGAGGGAGTACAAATATTGTGAACCTCATTTACAGAAGAAGAAATTGGGTCTCAGAGTGCTTAAGTGAAGTCATATAGCTAATAAGTGGCAGAGCCAGTTGACAAACCTAGGTCTTCTGACTTCAAGTCCAAGGCCATTTCCATGACGCTGGGGTAAATCATCACCAAAGAACTAAAGATGTGATTTCTCTTCTCAAATACAAATATACAAAAAACCCCAAAATGTCCCGAGTTATCAGGACTATAGGGCAAAGAACATCAAAGCAGGTAGGAGGGGTTCTCCTAAGAGGCATTACCACCTACTTTGTTTTTTCATCCTAAGGACCATGGGACCTTCACATCTGACTTCCAGCTGAAACATTCACTCTGTTGTCTCCTGTATTCAAACATGAGCCCCTTGAGAGCAAGGGGTATCTTGCTTCTTTTTTTTTTGTATCCCTAGCACTTCACACAGTGCTTTGCATATAGTAAGTACTTCATGAATATGGTTTGTTTGTGTTTGTTTTTTTAATCATTCCTATGAGTGAGCATTCCTGAATTCCCTCTGCCCAGAAAAGAAAGAAGCTCCACTGATGAGGAATTGTGAGTTCTTAACTTCTAAAGCCATACTCTTGAACATTAAGAACTCAGATCCATGCCGGGACAGCCAATGCTCAGCTGACCTCCAAGGCAGCGAGGACCGAGGGGAGCAGAAGGAACTGAGCCTCCTGAACCATATTGGTTTGTTCTGTCGGCTCAGCTCCAGAGTCATGGTCATTTCTTTCATCATCCCCAACAAATCCGTCTCCAATTCAAGAATTCACAATCAGTACAAATGACAGATTCAAAGGGGGAGAAATGAAGCAAAATCGCCAGCTAGAACAGATTTTCCTGTGATTGAAGATGGCAATAATAAGACAAAAGACAGATTTTTGCCTTCAAGAAACTACGTCTTTTTTTTTGCAGCCAAAGCAATACAAAATTCAAGGCAAATAAACCATCTTTCCCCCCCCTAGTGTTTGGAAATATAGCAAGGAAAAAAAGTCACCATTTTTTGTTTTTGTTTTTGAATTTTGCTGGTTTCACCAGAAGCGGCCCTTCCTCTCCCTCCCAACCCTAATAAATATATTGAATGTACCCCCCTTTTGTACTAGAAGTATGGGAACTGACATGTCACTGAGAAGAGGCCGCATGAATCTGTAGGAAGTTGTGAAATTGCTAAGAAAACAGGGTCCCTGGCAATGGACTGCCTTCCCAACCTAAGTCTCCTTCATTATGGTGTAAATGCTGTGGTAGTGGATCCCTGGATCCTGAAATGCTCCAGGGCTACTCATACCAAATGCAATCAGATATTGTAAATATGCAGAATAATGCCACATTAACCCAAATACCACCCGCAGTGGGTGATGCTTAGCCTCACACCAAGCATGGCAGGCTAATAGAAGGCTGGAGATTTGGTTTATTGAGAAACAGTTGCGAAGTATGAAAAATCCAAAAAAGAACCAGTTGTTTCTAGTTGTTTCTAACACAGAATACTCAATCTCTGATCTTAATGCCATTGCACTAGTCATTCTCTATACTTCTAATGCAGTCCCTCCTACCCTCCACCCTTAGAATCTCCTGTTCCCTTCAAAATTCCAGCCAGCCTTTCAAATGAAGCCTTTCCTAATCTACTCATCTACTAGTGCCCTCCCACGAAAATTAACATGAATCTCTTGTGTTTGTTTTGTATTTATTTGTAAATATACATGATGCCCCACACACCCCCAATAGAATATAAGCTCCTTGAGGGCAGGGGCAGTTTGCTACTTTTATATCCCCAATTCTGGGCACGTAGCAGGTGTCTAATGAATACTTAATGATTGATTGACTGACTTATCTTTCAGGATGAGAATACTAAATTCTGGAGTTGGTTTTACTCAAGGAGTTCTGACTTTTTCTCTTATAACTTTCCAGTTTGATTTGTGCAACATAAATGTTGACCTCAAAATGTCATAGGGTCTATTCCATTATAGAACGACTGATTTCGAGCAAGGAATACCTCTCTTCCCTACCCACAGACCGCACCCCCTCATTTGGCCAGTGATCTCACATAAATGTGCCAATGGTCTCTTGAGGCACCAGACCAAAGAGTGCAGATGATTCCTAACGATCCATCACCACTGATGGGAAACAAATAAATCTGATAAATCTATGCCATTTCCTGCATGTACGCAAGATAGCAACATACTTCTTTTATCAAGAGGCATCTATGAAACAATTCACAGTGTCATACAGCTAGATCTTGGAAGGACCTTCAAAGGTATCTAGTTCAACCCTTCTCTCTCACTTAATGGATAAGAAAACTGAGGCCCAGGGCAGTTAAGTGATTTGCCCAAGGTCACATAAGGAAGTGGCAGTCAGAATTCAAATTCAGCTCCTCTTAACTCCAAATTCACTACTCGTTCATCTGTAGCTTGACATTAGTAAAATTAAATTTCCTATTTACCTTTCCTTTTGGTATTGGTGTAAATCGCTAAATGCTGGGGTTTTTAAAAACTATTTCTGCAACTGAAAAGCTTCTTGCTATTGCTTCATTTTTATTGTTTTTATACATTGTGTTAAAGAACAGACTTCAGGAATCACAAAGTCATGGGTTTGAATTTAACCTCAGTCACATTAAGTAGATTTGAGACCTTAATTAGTCAGCTACTCTCTCTCTCTCTCTCTCTCTCTGTCTCTTTCTCTCTCTCTCTCAGCTTCCCCACTTATAAAAAGGGGATAGTAATACCTGAAGAACTTAGCCTCACAAGGATGTTATGAGGATCAAATGAGATAATGCATTTAAGGCATTTTACAAAATTGATAGCTTATATAAATGCCAGCTACTATGATTTAAAGTCTTTTTCTGTTGGTTACTATCTTGCCTATTCCTGTATTGAATTGGTCTATGAACATGTTTCCTAATTAACAACAATTTAATTAGATTCTCTTGGAAAGGGCCCACCATTCTGTTTCAACTGGTACAGCTTATGCCACATTCATAAGTTGGTTCTGAACAGCATTCAACACTTTCTAAGTGAAATGGACCAGTTTTGGAGTCAGAGACCTGAATGCTTAATCCCAAATCTGCTACCGACTTACAGTGTAATTTAGGGACAATCATAACTTCTCTGGACCTTGGTTTCTCCAGTTCTCCTAAGAGTACCTCCTGCTCCATACCACAAAAATATCTTTAATTTATCTTCTGAACTTGACATTACCTCAGTTAATGAAACTTTCCTTCCTTGGTGTCCATGACATGGCAGAAGAGTCCACCTTTGGCCTCTGTTCTGTCCCTTTGTTGTTGTTTGTCCTCTGTTCTCAAAGAGGACCAATGATGTCATGAGGGTGATGTCTTAACTTGCAAGCAAATTGGATTTAAGTGAGGCAGAGTTGTGCAAAGTCATCAGCCTCACTCTCTCCTCCAAAGTCATCAGAGTCCAGTGACAAGGCATAGGTCGGGACAACTGGCAATAGCCCAACTCTATCTGTTTACACTCAGTTGGGAAGGCATATCCAAAACCAAGAGGACTGGACTAGAAGAGGTTTCCTGTCCCTTGCAGACGTAGATTCTTTGGCCAAATGAACTTTTCCACTGACCATAATCATCACTGTCAGACTT
Organism: Trichosurus vulpecula; assembly: GCF_011100635.1. Lineage (NCBI taxonomy): Eukaryota > Metazoa > Chordata > Mammalia > Diprotodontia > Phalangeridae > Trichosurus > Trichosurus vulpecula. Next base: position 116,820,270 of record NC_050576.1, on the reverse strand, counting down.
CACTTTTATGTAACTTTTTTTATAGTGTTTATATAATCACAGCTTCTTTTTCTACATGTTGACTAACTAATTCGTTAATGATTCATTCTGATCCCAGGAATTGAAGTCAAGATCACCGGACTACAATTTGAAGACTGTAATCTTTCCTTTTTCCGAAAATGGGAACATTTGCCCTTCCTCAGTCTTGTAGTCCTTCTCCCATTCTCCATGATCTTTCAAGTAGCATGAGTGTGGCTCAGTAGTTACATACACTGGCTCTTTCAGGACCCAAGGACATAGTTCATTTGGAATAGGCAACCTGAATTTCATCAAGGGCTTCTTATTATTGTCATTCAGTCATTTTTTCAGCCATGTCCTGACTCTTTGTGAACTCATTTGGGGTTTTCTTGACAAAGATATTGGAGTGGTTTGCCATTTCCTTCTCCAGATCATTTTACACATGAGGAAACTGAGGCTGTGCCTAGGGTCACACAGCTAGTGAGTGTCTGAGGCCAGATTTGAACTCAGGAAGAGGAGTCTTTCTGACTACAGCATTCTACCCACTGTTCCACCAAGCTGCCCTGAAGGACTTTTAGGAATTTTTCTTACTATCTTCTTAATTATCTAAAGAATAAACTCTCTACTGGACAATTTTGTTCTGTCATTTTCAGCGTAAAGGTAATTCTCCTTGGCAGAGAAAAGAGAAATGAAATTAAAATAGAACAGTTCTACTTTCTCTCTGTTATAAGTTATCATCATCTATTCCACCCAAGGAGATATTCCTCTTTCATCCCAATATAGGTTAAATAAAAAACTTTCGTAGTCCTTATTTTTCCTCCCCAAACAGCTCATTCTGAGCTTTAGCACTTCTGACACTATTTTTAAAGGGTTGTGGCTTCCTCTATATTCATCCTCTGTTATCTATCCTGGATCCCATCATCTGTGCGTATCTTTAATATGATATATGTGTCAATATATCAATATTTATCACATTGTGATATGGTGAATAAATACGATGAATGCTTGCTGAATAAATAGAAAAGGGATGGATGGATGGATGGATGGATGGATACTGTGAGGCCATGTAAGACCAACAGAGAGAGAGAGAGAGAGAGAGAGAGAGAGAGAGAGAGAGAGAGAGAGAGAGAGACAGAGAGACAGAGAGTACCTATATGTCCAGACATATTCATAGTAGCGCTTTTTGTGGTGGCAAGAAAATGGACACTAAGGAGATATCTATCCATTGGGAAATGACTGAACAAGTTATGGTATATGAATGTAATGGAATACCAGTGTGCTGTAAGAGATGATGAAGATGCATGGTTTTACCATCTCCTCCTAAGAATGTTTTTACTCCTCTCCGCTATCTTTGAATGCTTTATGGAATTTGTCTTGGTTGGCTAATGAAGGACAGTCCCTTTTAGAATGAATGATAATAATAACTGACATTTATTTAGCACTTTAAAATTCATACATTGCTTTACATTATCTCATTTGAGCCCCTTCCCCCAATAATCATGTGAAGTAACTGTCATAAATATTATCCAAATTTTAAAGATGAGGAAACTGAGTCCCAGAGAGTTAATTCACTTGGTTATATGAAATGGATAACCAACTCTTTCCACTCATCACATTTCCCCAATCAAAAATAATAATTCATATTTATATAATGCCTTGCAAAGCACTTTCTTCCCAATAGCCATGTGAAGTAGCTGTTGCAAACCTTATTATACCTGTTATATAGATAAAGAAACCAAAGTTCAGAGAAGTTAAAGTGTTCAGGGGAGTTGGGTGACTTGTCCATGGTCCTGTTGCTAGTAAGTGTCAGAGCAAGGACTTGAATCCAGATCTCTTAAGTCCAAGCCCAGCACCTTTCCCATAATACTCCAGTGGCTTTTAGAAGAATCCAAAAACAATCTATCGTTCCCTAGTTATCATTATATCATTGACTTCTAGGGTTAGAAGAGACCTTAGGGGTCATGTAGTCAAATTCTAAAGATCTCCTGTGACAGGGATTAAGTTAAAAGGTCTAATAAGGCCCTTATCAACTCAGGACCCAAATCCACTGTCACACTAAACTGCCTTCCTCCACGGCGGCCCATCAACTAAGAGAATAGCCATCTGTTGATAACGCCCTAAGGGCTTGCCCTGTTGAGCATTTTAAGTTTTTATATCCCATTACCAAGATACCCTAAGCTCCACAGTACTCCCATAAAAGCTTGTCCTTTTCACAAAAGCCTTCAATTTAGGTTATAATCCTTTCTTCATCCTTTTGATCAAGTGATCCTTCACAAATTCCCACTATCGTTGTACCCCATTTGTGATTATCCTAAAGAGCTATAAGCTCACAGAAAGAGAGAGAAGGAGAAACAGAGAAAGAGAGACAGAGAGGAGAGACAGGCAGAAAAAGAGGGTAAAGAGAGAGAGAGAGAGGGAGAGAGAGAGACAGAGACAGAAAGACAGAGACAGAGACAGAAAGACAGAGACAGAGACAGACAGAGAGACAGAGAGAGAGCTATAGGCATATAGCCAGAAATACCCTTCCAAGCTACACGTGAGTTAGGGACAAGAGCTTAGAGCACTCTGGAATAATCACAAATGGAGTAAGATTATAGTGGGAATTTGTGAAGGATCATGGGGGTGGGGATCTCTAGAGAGACAGGGATGTTTATAGCTGTTTGTAAACATCTTTATCTGTCTATCTATATACATGTAAGCAGAAATACCCTCCAAGGCTATAGATGAGTTCTGGACACAAGAGTTCATTGCTCTCTGGAATAATCACAAATGAGGTAAGATGGTAGTGAGAATTTGTGAAGGATCAATTCATAGAGATATAAATATCTCTTTATCGAGAAGAGGGGGGAGGGAGATAGAGACTTTTCCCCAGCTTTTCAACCGCTTTGGGAAAACTCATTTAAAAAGCATGTATTCACAGAAATTTAAACTGGAAAGAAAATTAGTGTTCAACTAGCCCAATGTCTTCATTGTACAGAGAAGGAAACTGAGTCTCAGAAAAGCTAAAAGAATCACCTAAGGTCAGGCTAAGCCAGAACTTGAGAGCACATCTTCATATTACAATCTCAGTGCTCTCTGCGCTATATCATTCTGTTTCTTGGGGTACTTGATTTTGTGCCACACTTTTGCTTTGGAGTTTCATGAGCAAACTGGGAAAGCTCGCACTGAGCCGGACTAAGGCTTGAAATCAAGATACTGACTATTGTAAATTCTTCATTCTTCAGCTTTTCTTGATTCTGTCACCCCAGCCTCCCATAAAAATTACCAATTTATTTTGTATGTACTTATTTTTATGCATATTTTCTCCCCTAATAGAATATAAATTCCTCAAAAGCAGGGACTCTAATTTCTGTCTTCATATCCCTAATGCCTGGAATATAGTAGACCCTTAATAAATTCTGATTGATTGATTGAACTTTAATCTCTGTACACAACCCTCCAGTTAAAGGATTTCTGTCCATTTAATGATAAGCTAGAGATATGTTTTCAATAATACCTAAAATATCCAATCACAAGGCAGCATGGTACAGTGGAAAGAATACTGGATTTGCAATCAATGAGTCAGGTTCAGAACTTAGCTCAATTGCTTACTACCCATATGACTTTGAAGGCACTTCATGTCTCTAGGTCTCAGTTTCCTTTTCTATAAAATGGGCATAATATCTATGATGCCTATCCTACAGGGATATAAAATGACAGGATTGGACTCTATGACCTCTCAGGTCTCTTCCACCTCTAATTCTACGATCCTATAAGGTGGGCACATTACCAACTGAAAATATCTCAGGCTTATTGGGAGGGGGGATTGGGGAGGAGGAATTGGTCCTGAGGAACTCGTGGTCAGGAAGGAGCCACCTGTGTGTCTGTCCATCTGCTCCCTTGTCACTCTCACCCCTTTGCAGAGGAAATGAAGTTGTAACGTCCTCTAGCCACAACAATGAGCAGAAGTGGACAAAGGGCTGCTTTATAGCCTTTCCCCCTTCCCCTATGTCCTGTCTGTGGCCAAAGGGCAAGTATAAAGTCGTGTTTTGGAGCCCTACAAGAGGAAATCCTAGTCATCAATCCTCCCTGGGTCATTCAGGCAGGACACTAATGAGCTATGGAGCAGGACTGCAAATGCTCAGAGATGGAAACTTTCTAACCAAAGACCAGTCAGTCATTATGTGCTTCTCTATATGTCCAGCAGAATATGGATCTATAAGCAGGCACATGTAAGCAATTGTCCCTTCCTTGCACCTCACTTGGCACGTAATGTGTGCCTCCTTTACGTAGTTTATTTTGCATTGAAGTTATCATATTTGTGTTTGTTTTATATCATGGCATGAACTCAATGGAGCAAGAGCTTGGTCTTCCTTTTTATTCATCTTTGCAGCGCTCATAGAGAGCCTAGTGATTTGGGCACAGTAATAATAGCTGGTATTTACATATGCCTTAAAGCCTGAAAAATCCTTTGCATGCATTATCTCTATTTACCTGCAAAATAACCCTATGGATAGGTGCTACAGATATGTATAGTCCTACATTGTATAGAGATCACTGATCCACAGCAGCTATCTACCTCAATATATGTGAGGAAACCCAGTCTCAGAGAAGTTATGTGACCTGCCAAATGTCAAAAGTAGGATTTGAACCTAGGCCTTCATGACTCCCAGTCCAGTGTACCATCTACTGTGCTACACTTCCTCTCTAGCATGTAAATATGTATAGCATGTAAAAATATAAACATTTATATTTGTATATGTAAATTGGTTGATGATAATATGTTCATCTGTATTTATAAGGAAGACAAAAACAAGGGGTATTAGAATAAGGTAAAGAGGCTAATGTTGAGATTTGCTTCACAGGAATTTCAGAAGCCCTTCCTGCAACCACAGAATGAAGGGCAATGTGGCATGAATAAACATCAAGCTTACTTTACCCAGCTTAAGATGACCATAAGTTCTGGGAAGGCAAGGACAGTAGTTTGCCAAAATGGTAAGTGGGCAACAAGTATTTATTAAGTAGTTATTATTTGCCTGGCATGTGCTAAGTATTTGGCATCCAAATATAAGGGAAAAGACCACCTCTGCCCTCAAGGAGCTTACACTCTAATTAAGGAAGACAACATATAAAAGAGGTCAGAAAAGTAAAGGAAAGGGTGTAGGTAACCATGGGGGTATAGTGGCAAAATCTAGAGACTCAAAATCAGAGCTGGGAAAAGAATGGAAGATTTTGTCCTGGACCCCTCCCCCAAATGGAGGTCCCAGAGGGAACTCTAATGTGAGAAAGGAGGAGGGTAAGGGATAGGAACAATTGGGAGGAAGAAGACCACTAAGGCACTATAGCAAAGTTTAGAGAGCCACAAGCCCAGGGGAGACTTTTGCAAAGCTATTTTGCCAACATTTTTCTCTTCTGATTTTCACAACCCAGTAAGCGGTGTAAATTTTATAAGCTCCATTTTACAGAGAAACAAACATTTCTTTTGATCTTCACAGCAGCCTTGCTAGGTAGACATTATCATTATCCTCATTTTATAATAAGGAAACTGAGGTAAACAGAGGTTAAGTGACTTACCCAGGGTCACACAGCTAAGAAGGGTCTGAGACTACATTAAAACTCAGGTCTTTCACTCCATCTAGGTGGCACAGTGGACAGAGCACCAGGACTGGAGTCAGGAAGGCTTATTTTCCTGTCCTCAGACACTAACTATATGTGTGACCCTGGATAAATCACTTCACCCTATTTGCCTCAGTTTCTTCATCTGTAAAATGAGCTGGAGAAGGAAATGAAAAAACACTCTACTCTCTTTGCCAAGAAAACCCCAAATGGGGTCACAAAGAGTCAGATATGACTGAACAAGGACAACCTTCTGCCTCCAGGCCCTGCACTCAGTCCACCCCCCATTTTAGAGACCATTATCATCTGTAGGTTGGCTGATCCTATTGAGGATTATTGGTAGCCAATTTATAATTCTAGTTTAGAATCTCAAGATCAGTCGACCCCGAAGCCAGTTTCTTTTTCCACCATCCGTCACATATAAAAGATAGGTTCATTAGCAATATTATAAGCAATGAATGTGGAGTCAAGAGCCCTGGGTTTGAATTCTAGCTCTGCTAATTAATAGCTATGTATAACCATGGACAAATCATACAAACCGCTTTGTACATCAGTCTTTCCATCTGTAAAATGGGGGTAATAAGTAGTACTTTCACATCTTATTTCAATAAACCCCAAAGTGCTATAGAAGTATATTATATTGTCTAAAAAAGAGTATATTCCGAAGTCAAGTTTTGATGTTGTCCACTGTTTTGAACCATTTACCACTGAAAAAATCTTAACCCCCTTGTTTGGTTTCTGTTGCTTTCCATGATTTGGTCCCCCCTCACCTTTCTGACCTTATCTCCCATTATCCAGCCTCATGCAGACTATTCTTCAAGCCAAAATGGATTACTTGTTCTTCCTCAAATATATTCCCATGATTTCCTGCTTCCATGCTTGTTTTCATATTGTTCCCTCTGCCTGGAATGCCTGTCACCCCCTCCTCCCTCTCAGTACTGCCTACTCAGTCCCTAACCATCTTTCAAAACTCAGATCAAATGTAGCCTTCTTCATGAAGCCTCCCTTGTGCCCTCCAGCCAAAAGTCATCTCTCCCTCCTCTGAACAAGCTTTGTCATTCCTGCATGCATTTATTTTCTTTTAGTTTGCACTACAGTTATTGGCATATCTACTGGGTTGTAAGATCCATAAACACATGGATATAGGTACAGATATAGATATTTGGAAAGGGGGAGGGAAGGAGGAAGGAAGGGGGGAGAGAGAGAAGAAGGAGAAAGAGGAGAAGGAGAAGGAGAAGGAGAAGAAGAAGAAGAAGAAGACGAAGACGAAGAAGAAGAAGAAGAAGAAGAAGAAGAAGAAGAAGAAGAAGAAGAAGAAGAAGAGAGAGGAGGGGAGGGGGGAAGGAGGAGGAAGAGGAGAGAAGAGCAGAGGAGAGGAGAGGGGAGGAAGAGAAGAAGGGAGGAAAAGAGAGAAGAGGGGTGAGAGAGAAGAGTGAGAAAGAGGAAGGATGGAGGAGGGAGGAGGGGGAGAGAGAGAGAGACAGAGAGAGAGAGAGAGAGAGAGAGAGAGAGAGAGAGAGAGAGAGAGAGAAATCATTATATCCCTCCCAGTCCCAGTATAGTTCCTTGCAAACAATAGATGTTGTATATACATATGTGGTAAGTAAATGAATGAATGAATATATGAATTATATACATGGATGTTCCTTGATTTGTGTAGAAAAAAGGCGACAGACTGGCTCCAAGTTCATGAAGTACTATCTATGCATGAAAACTTTTATGTGCAATATCTATTTTCCCCAAATTTGAAAAAGAATGGCTGTGACAAGGGTAGCTTTCGGGTCTACATACTAGCTCTTAGCAGCCTATTTGCTGTCCAGTTCTAAATTTATCATTCCCGTTCTTAGGCTAGTATCTATCTCTGGGCTATCCTGTCTCTGTGACAGGATGGTAGATCAAGTCACTTAGAGACCAGAGGGTCAGAGCTGCAAGGGACCTTAGAGCACACCTAGTCCAAGCTCTTCATTTTAAAGATAAGGAAACTGGATCCCTGACCACCACATTAAGTAACTTAGCCAAGCTTGGTCCCAGAGAGATAAATGGAACAGGCAGAATTTGAATCCAGCTCCTTTTGATTTCTCCTCCAACTGTGTTACTCCCCAGCACTGAAGCCCAGCTTTAGCCAGGCTAATCCCAACCGGGTCACTTGGTTTGTTGCTTCCTGTTTCTGTGCCTGTCTTAGTGCAAATCCATTCTGCTTTCTACTCTATCACATTGCCTCTTGGATTCTTAGAGAAAACTAATATACCATGATCAAATGAACTGATAAATCCAAAAACCTGGCTCACCCCTAGAAGACCAATCCCTGGGATGCTCACTCACCAACTACTGCTCACCTCCATGGGTCATTTCCTTAACTCCTCAGAAAGACAGGTCTTTTTAATTGTACCCTCTTCCAAGCCCTGACCCTTATTTCTTCATTCCCTTGAAAAAAAAGCCAGAGAAAGAACTACCCTAGGACAGGTGAATTTTCTGATAATGGGACACATGCTCATAACCACAAGATTTACACCCAAACCTGCATAAACAGATTTCTTTACTATCATTAATGCCTTCACTTTGTGCATTCCTTATAGATAAGACATCACTTTCTCCCGGCTGCTCTCTGGAAATGTGATAGAGTGTAATCAGCCTGGCAAATGATTTTCAAAAGTCATGAGGCCACTAAAATTCTCTCCTGCTTGAAAAATTCCTATTTGCATTTTCCAATGTCACTCCCCACCTCCCCATCCCCCACCCCCACTCCTAACTCTCCCCTCCCTCTCCTGTTCCCCATGTGGCTGGGTTAAGAGAAGGAAGATCTCTTTCCACAGAAATCCACAGTGTCAAAGCAGACAAGAATTCAGCATTTATCATTTCTTTTAGGTCTCTTGGCCTGATTTCCCTTTTTCTGGCCCAATGTCAAAAACCTGGGGTTATCTATCATGGGACTCTTTTCATCCATTCATAGGTCCACCCTGCGTTGGAAATCTAAAAACCTGAGTTCTGGTCCTGCTCTGCCATGGTGCACAAAACTTAAACTAGCTTCCCTGCATCTTCCTATATACATCAATAAAGAAGAAGGATCATTCAATTCAATTGATTTCAATTCACTTCAACTCATTTCCATTCAGCAAGCACTTAGTAAGCATGCACTAAGAACAAAGCTCGGGGCATTGGAGACACAAAGATAAAATGAAATATGTCCTTGATCTCAAGGAACTTCTAGTCATTTGCTAGCCCTACTTGTTTTAGAGGGGATGTGATAGGAGCGTAAACTCAGGTAACATCTATGGAAGAAACTAAGTTCATGTAAATGCAAGGAGTTGTTTCTTTATTCTCTTTGAACTTTGCCTTCATAATGTTTTATGCTGCTTTAAGAAAGCGTCTCAACTGAGGGGAGCACAGGTGAGTGCATTTTGGGGGCTCAGGTTCCCCTCTGAGCCAACAGATGGGCTCTGCCGAGTGTTTTGAAAGCCTCCCTTGTCAGGTTCCTTCAAATCACCAGGGAGAGAGAAGCCTGAATGCCACAGACTCTGCTGAGCTCTTCCTTCCTGACTTCCTCTTCCTCAGTGGGAGACCAACCCAGGGGCTCCTCAACTGACGCTCCCAAGCCACTGCAGGGTCTGTCAGGAAAGTGTCCCACTCAGCACCTCACTCCCCTTTAATCTTCACAGATCTGGGCTGTCAACACATATCTCTATTCTTCTTATCAACTCATCCCCAAGTCTGATAGGAATGAGGGGGAAACATTTGAAAATGAAAGCAGGGCCTGAGCCCAGGGTTTATAGATTTTCAAAGTTAGGAGGAGGGACAAGGAGTAGCAGTGGTAGGAAGACATCCAGACTTTAATGCTTGCATTTTCGGGTCTGGATGGAAAATATTTTTCTTTTCTAGACCTAAGAGTGTCAAGGTGATAAGAGAGAAATAAAAGCTGGATGACTTAAGGACTGTGTCCCAACGATTTGTCCTGCATGTATGAAATGAGGACATTATCCTAGAATCTTGGGGTTCCTTCTTTTCCCTGCATACAGCTGCCACCCTAGTTCAGGCCCTCGTTGCCTCTTAACAGAAAGAACTATTATAATGGCCTCCTATTTGGTATCCCTGTCTTGAGTCTCGTCTGATACCAATTCACCTGGCTGTCAAAGTAATTTTGGTTCTGATCATGTTGTGCCCCACACCCTCCTGCCAAAAAACTCCAAAGGCCCGTAGGAGCAAATATAAGTTTCTGATTGGCATTTAAAGCCCCTCCTGACTTGGTCACAACCTTCCTTTTCAGCCTTCAGTTACATGTCCTTCTCCGTCGGGCCTCAAAAGTCCAGTCTTAATGTTCCTTATATGTGATATTCACACTGGCTGTCCCTCATGCCTGGAAAGTATTCCTTCCTTACCACCAACTCTTAGACTCCCTCATTTCCTGCAAGATTCAAATCAAGTGCCTCCTTCTACATAAAACCTTCCTAATCATTGCTGCTGCTAGTGACTTCCCCAAATCAAACACCTTGTATCTATATACACGCTTTCTTCCTCAATAGCTCATAAGCTCTAAGAGGGCAGGGATGGGCTTACTTTTATCTTCATACCCACAGTGCCTAGTATGGTACCTAGCAATTAGTAGATGGTACAGAATGTAAGACTTGGAGTGGAGTCAGAAGGCCTGAGTTTAAATCCTGCCTCAGTCTCTTAATATGCACATGCCCCCTCCAAACTTGTACAAAAAGTGGGAATTATAGCTCTGTGTGCTATCAACTTTGACAACACCAGGCAAGGTATAAAAGAAAAGTAGAAAAAATAGAAAAGAAGAATGGAATCTTCATTCTTCACTATGGGGAGAATAAGAATAGGCTAGATGGCATGATGGATAGAGTGCTGGGCTTGGAATGAGAAATACTTGAGTTCAAATCCTCTCTCAGACATTTAATAGCTGCGTGACTTTGAGGAAGACACTTAACTTTTGTCAGCCTCAGTTTCCTCATCATATAATGAGAGGGTTGAACATGATGGTCTCTAGGGCCCCTTCTATCTCGAAAGCTACAATCCTATGGGGTTTATAAAGGGAGCCCCGAAAGCATCCAGAAATAAGAGGGAGAACTCCAGGACCAGAGCCTGTAGTTGGTTTGCCCCACTTCTCCACTTCTCTCCTGAACAGCAGACTCAGAAAGAAAGGAAAAATAACCAGTTTCAAGAGTATGAGCCCATATGGGACTTTATTGGGGAGAACCTCCAACTTTTCATTGGCAAGTAAGCCAACAAAATCAAGCCAGACGGCATGGGAACCCCGCCCCAAGTCAGGCACATGACCTCTCTCCCAGCCACCCCCAGGGTTCTGTTCTTGCCTGATGCCCAGCACCCACACTTGCACGTTCACCTGTTTCACTGGTGTGGTGGCTCCGGCAGGGGGAGGAGGAGGAGGAGGAAATGGCCTGACAGCCTAGAGAGATAACACTGAGACTTCAAAGAATGCAGGCCTTTGCCTCATTTGTCTCACTTTTATAACTTTGAGATCCTTCCTTCACTTTGCTAATAATGGAAAGTATCAACTAAAAATTGCAATGTATGCATTTCATTTGAGTTTTATTGCCTTAACAGACAGCATTAGATTACAAAAGAGGACATTTTTCTTCTCGGTTTTAGCTTATTCTGATGATTTATGATTAGATACGGCAAGAGTTCATAAACTTCCCTGACCTGCTGACAGATTTTACAGGCTCCTAGATTTATTTCCATCTCAAACTTAACAGCTTTCATGTGACTGATATTCCCAGAGTCGTGGTGTGGCCGCTCTTCAGCCTGAGAGAGCGCCTCTAATCTCCATGTTACTAATTTAAATGAAGTCTTGGTCTGTTGTTTAAAAAAGACATCATTCATCTCGGGGAGGTTTACAGATCCTCTTGTAATGTAATGTCAGCCCCTTCTGAGATATGAGGTTTATAAAGCCTCCGATATTGAGTGTTGTCAGACACACCAAGGTCACCGCATATGGCAAAGGGGAGGGAAGGGGCTAGAGGAAGCTCTACAAAACAGGGAGGGAAGAATTCGGAAGAAAGTATGCCCCCATTGCGGAAATGGGGTCAGTCTGAGGAAGGCCCTGTCCTCAGCAAGAATATAACACTGGCGTATAGGGATGAGGGGTTGGGAGTGGGGAGCAAGGAGGTGGAATCGTATGATCATAAACTTAGGCCTAAAAGAAATCTTGGGGGCCATCTAATCCAGTCCCCTCACTTGATAGAAAAGGGAAATGAAGCCTGGGAAAATGGAGGGTCTTGACCAAGAGTGCATAGGGAGTAAGCATCAGAGTTAGAATCTGAACCTAGGTCTCACAACTTCAGTCAACATTTTTCTTTACTATGCCAGGAAGAAGGAGGTAAGATCTAATGATAATAAAGACCCTTGTCCTGGCTGAGAGCTTCACTGGCCTGAGTTAACTCAGATGACCCTCCTCCATTCAGAATCTGTAGTTGCCCTGGGGTGTCATAAGGGAGAACGGTTCTTGCCATAGAGATGCCACCTGCCCCCCCCTTTTTTTACTGTACAGGTTTCCAAAAAGAAAATGAGGGACAGTCTGGGTTATGCCAAGCATCCAAGACTTGGAGGAGAGAGCATCTGAAAAGTGGGTGTCATCCTGGTGCATTTGCCCCTCCCCCCGAGGAGAAACATTAACACAGCCAAGGATCCCCAGAGGAGCAGAGGGAGAAAGGCAAAGCCCCATCTATAGGAGAATGAGTCAGCGCTAGGAAAACCCAGATTCCTTGAGATTTCACAGTTCTTGCACATTCCCAGGGCTGGGAGTCTGAAGGTCACTTGTGATCAAGCTTTGGCTGGGCCAGAATTGCTTTTGTTTTATTTGGATATCAGATAAGAAGTGACAAGTAGCAATAGACTCTGGGACTCTAAGGAGAAGGACATAAGCTACAGACTGTTCTAAGACTGGCTGCACATTTTCACTTTCCCCTAAAGGGGAGCTGTGAAATCCACAAGAAGGGAGAGAAATCATTGTTCCCAGAAAGCACTCTTTCAGCAGGATTGGGGGAAAGGAAAACCTTATTCCTGAACTTTCAAAATCCACATTTTGGAAAGGGAAATATCAGCGGCGAAGGATAAACGCTCAGACTATTCTACTGGTGTAATGGAAACTGACCAGCTGTCAGGAGACTGGGTGACCTTGAAAAAGAAATGATTTAACATCTCTGGATCACCATTTCCCAGACTGTGAAGTATAGATGATAAAACCTAACCAGCTTTGAAAAGGACAAATACTTCAATTTATCTGTGATCTCATCAAGGTGGTTACTCCCTACAAAGGTGCAGATTGCAACCCATCTATGGTTTCCACATCCTGTATGTCGGTTGCTCATAATCTCCAAAGGGCATCTGCCTAGCATGCCAATAGGCATTTCTCTAGGCCTTTTAATTTTTTTTTTAAACAGACCTGTGGTATTACCAGTGAGGGACTTCTTCAATCAATCCAGATTAATACCTTTTTTTTTGAAACTTATAGGTGAAATGACTTGCCCAGAGCCCCACAGTCAAGTATTAGAGGCTATGCTGCCTCACACTGTGTGGGGTAAGAAGGTAAACACAGACTGGGTTGGGAATTTCTACCATAAGGAGAAATTTCTAAGCGCTGCTTCCACTACACTGTGAAATTTCATTGTTAATGGATAGTGACTTCTTTTTATCACACATTTCCTTCTACAAAATCCAAGGCATTCTCCAAATGCTAGGAGTTTGTGTGGTTTTGTTTGGTCCCAACCAGTGATTTTATCTGTGAAGGGAAGTTCCATTACAGCAATCATAATAATGTAGATAACAGATCAAGAATTCATTTGTGATCTATAGTCATAAAGAAATGTCTGAGTTGAGAGGTGGAGGGACATGCCCAGGGTCACAGAGCCAGTGTATGCCAAATCTACCTTGAATCTGTCTTCCCAAATAAAAGGCCAGCCCTCTATCACTACATCATCCTGCTTCTCGTTTTGTAAAATGACTTGGAAAACACAGTATGCTTTCAGAATGCTTTTACTCCATAGTATGTGGCTGTGAGCAAGCCACCTCCCTCTCTGAAACCTCTGTTTATTCATCTGCAAAATGGGTCATTGTGAGGAAAACATTTTATATACCTTAAATAATGATATAAATATGAGTTTCTGTTGCTATTACTATTAATATGTCATATTTTGATCTTCACAATGATTCCTATATAATATAAATTCCTTTACAGCAAAACCTGTTTTTCCTTCCTCATTTCTTTCATTCCTTCTTTCCCTTCTTTTTCTTCCTTTTTTGCTTTTCCTTTTTTCCTTCCTTTCTTTCTCTTCCTTTATTTCTTCATCTTTCTTTCCTTTTTTCTTTATTTCTTTTTTAATCTCCTCCTCTCTTCCCTTCTTCCTCCTTCCTCCCTACTTCCTGTCCTTCTTTCCTATTTTCCTCCCTTCCTTCCTCTTTCCTTTCCCTCCTTTCTTCCTTATTCCCTTCCTCTCTCCCCTTCTTCCTTCCTTCCTTCCTTCTTTTCTTGTTTTATCTTCCTTTTTCTTTCTTCTTTGCCTTTCTTTCCTTACCCCCTTTTTTCTTTCTTTCTTTCTTTTCTTCTCCTTCCTTCCCTCCTCTCTTCCCTCCTTCCTCCCACATACCTTCTTCCTTTTGTTCCTTCTCATCTCCCTCCCTCTCTCTCTCTCTCTCTCTCTCTCTCTCTCTCTCTCTCTCTCTCTCTCATAGTAAGCACTTAGTAAATACTTTTTGAATTTAATGGCTTTGACTGTCTCTATGAAGCAGGAAGAGCAAATATTACTGGCTCTATTTAACAGATGAAAAAGTAGAGGTCCAGAGAAATTGATTTGCCCAAGGTCACAGCCATGTATGACTAGTGCTGTGACTATGACTGAAAACCCCTCACACTTGATTTAGTGATCTCACCAAAAATTCATATGGCAAACTCTACTGGATTGATCTAAAGTCCTCACCCTGCTCTAGGCCAGAAGTTCTTAACCTTTCTTGCATCGCAGACTCACTTAACAATCTGGAAAACCTAACTTTTTTAATAATATTTTTCAGATTTATAAAATAAATAATATTACAAAGGAAATAAATTATATTGAAATGCAGGTTTTCACTTTAAAAAACAAGCTTTTAAAAATAACTAGTTTGCAGACCCTAAAGTTAAGTAGTCCTGACCTAGATTACAAACATAGTTTATATACTCATAGATTTACTGCCAAAAGAGGTTATCTGGTCCAATTTCTTAATTTTACAGAGGAAGAAACTGACACCCAGGAAGATTAAGTGACTTACCCACAGTCAAAGAGGTAGTACACAATAGATCTGAGATTTGAACCCAGCTCTTCTGTCTCCAAATCCAGTACTCTTTCCACCACACCAGGGTAGCTCCTCATTATTGATAGATGGGGGGTGGTTGATAACAATGTTCATGCATTCTTCCTGCAGGGTCCCTTCTTTCCATCATCCATCAGTGGGGCAGATAGCAATATTCATCGTAGCAAAGGACACCAGGAGATATCCAAGCATAACATTTGACAAAAGAATCAATCAGGCAAAGCAGCAAATGAACAGAAGCTGCCAAAGGAAGTCGGTAGCCTGGGTCTCCTTGGTCAGCACTGTGAGTTGAAGGAACACAATACAAATACCAACCAGCTGAGAGCTAGCAAGTCTCCCTCCCTATTTCTTGCTGTTTGCCATAATTAACACCATGGTGGACAGGCAGTCAAGTGCCCTCTGCCCACCAATGACACCTCTGGGAATTCTCCAAGTTCCAGACCATTGCAAAAGTAATTTGTGGGCCCCTGGGGGTACCTAAGTATGGAACCATTCAGTGGACAATCTACAGTCATGTTAAGTTACAAACCAAATGCACTTCATTAGGTAAAGCCCTCAGCTGGGTCTCTCTACACAGCTTTCCCTGTACCCTGCTACAAGCTATAATGAAAACATTTTAATGGGCTGGGATCTAAAGTTGGTATAGTTACATCAAGGTTAAATTGGTTTCTTGCAATAGGATCGTCAGCCCTCAATTAACCATTGGTTGCTTAAGGTTCTTGACAATTAGCACCTATTCTGCTTAATTATCTGTTCTATTAATAGTTCCTACTCTTATTTTCTTTTTAATAATATGAAATTTAATTATTTAGAAAACAATTTTACTATTTAAATATGAAATTAATTAAAAATGAATAATTTCGGGAAATCAGGTAATATTATTTGTAAAGCACCTTGCAAACCATAAAGCACTATGTAATTGCTAGATATTATTTTGATGTAGTCTTCAAGAAAGTCCCTTGAAACCCAAACCCTTCACTACTGCCTCTGTCACTTCTACTCTAAGGACTCGGTAAGAATCATAGACTTCTAGAGATAACAGGGATATCATCTAATCTGACTTCCTAATTTTACAGATGAGAAAACAATGGCCCATAGAGATTCAATTCAATTCTACAAATATTTGTCCAGTAGATACCATATGCAAGGCACTGTCCCAGTACTTACTACGTATGAGGCACTGCCCACGTACTGGGAATAAAAACCAAAAATTAAATAATTCCTGTTCTCAAAGGGTTTACTACCTACTGGAACAATATGTATATATATATATATATATATATATATATATATATATATATATATATATATACATATATATATATACATACACATACATATACACACATTACACACACATATATATATATATATATGCACACATGTATACATACATAGAGGCAGAGGAAACAGAGAATGCAAAAAGGTCAAGGAATAATTGAAGGATAAAAACTAAAATGCCACCCATTTGTGCTTCTGAAAGGAATCAGGGAAGACTTCATGGAGGAGCTGACATCTGACCTGAGACTCTGAAAAGCAGAGATGAGGAGAGGATGGAGATGAGGAGACAAGGATCATTCCAGGCAGAGAACACAGTGCTGGGAGAAGGAGAAGGGAATAAGTATTTACCATGTGTTAGGCACTGCGCTTAGCATTTCACAAATACTATCTTATTTCATTCTCACAACAACCCTGTGAGGTAAGTGGTGTTGCTATCCCTATTTTATAGTTAAGGAAACTGAGGCAAACTGAGATTAAGTGACTTGTCCAGGGTCACAAGACAGCATGTACAAGTGGACATTGGCAAGAGATGACAGATCAAGTCTGAGGAAAACCAAGAAGTACAGTTTGGGCATCTAAGAGTTATACCTGATTTTAGAGGTCAAGTAGTTTTAACCCTTACCTGAAGCAAAAAATGCCTTCTAGTCACATCCAACAATTAGTCATCCATCAGGCCTCCACCCAAACACCTCCAGTGAGAAAGAACTCACTGCCTACAAAACCTAGCTGAGCTTTTGCATCAGAGAGTCACACAGCTGGTTAACAGTAGCCCTTACTCTATGCGGCCCTTTGTCTAACAATTCAGCCCCCTAAGCAGCATCCCTATGTGTTATGCGACATTGCCTTTAAATGACAAATAAGTAAAAGTCTAAATTAAATGCTTATATCAATTCAAAGATCCTAACTGTGATGCACACAAAGAATGGGTTCACTCTCTATAACTTGGGTTACCTTGAATAAGCAAGAAAGGCATATGCGTCTGCTAGCAGCAGTGCTTTTGAAGTCATTTAGTAGCCAATCAATAAAAAACTCCTGGAAGCATGCTCATTTTTTTGTAAAATAAAGGGATCACTAAGAACTTCCTAAAACCTAGGGTAGCTGCTAGTATGTTATGGTCACTTTCTGATGGATGGGCATACACAGAGAAATTAAGCAACTTTCCCAGTGTAACACAGGCATTTAGCAATTGAATAGACAAAGTAGATGCATCCTCTCTATCCCAGTATTTGCATCAAAAAAGGCAATCAGAAAAACTTGTTCTCCACCAAACTCTGCCTCTGCCTGTTGCCCTATTGCTTTATCACATATTGTGTCTTCTTGGTGCTCACCCACCAGAAGGGGGAAAGAAAAAACCTCCTTAAATGCCCCAAGAATCGTTTCTAAGAAATGCATTTCTGAACTGCGCTATCACTCAGAATCAGAAATGCCTATGTATGATCCCCGGGGCAGTGGTCTCAGGTCAGTATAATTTCCCATCTGCAGGGTTTCAGATACATCAGGAGCCACATTGGCACAGCTAGAATGATGAAAGGCAACCATTCAGGCCAGCTTTGCAATGGTATTGTTGGCCAGGACAAGGGTGAGGCTGAAGTGGTGGTTGCCATGGGCACAGAGCAAGATGGGTGTAGTAAGGTCACTCTCCCTCCACACCCTCTCAGTGAATGTTTAGTCACTCAGGCTTTTGATCTGAGGGATGAATTTGGTCCAGACAGATAGGCTCTGGTGTGCCACCTGCTCTTCCCAACAACTTCTCATCCAGTATGAAAAGCTTGCCCTTTAAAATACCTAGCCATGGAGGGATTTTATATAGTGATCCAGTCCAGCTTCCTAGATTTAGCTATTTCTCACTTAAGCTATCTTAGAAATGATGAGAATCTATCCCAATCTAGGAAAAGGGCTCTACAAATGCCCCCAAGTAATCAATTCCAATGTGAGAGAACTCCATTAATCAATAAGTCCTTCTTCGTATCCAGCTTAAAAATTTCTCACTTCAAGATAAGCCCATTGGTTGTCCTCATTAGAAACTTGCAACCAACATGAACTGTCCATCTTGACCCACTGGGGTCAGTGTCAGGCTTCTGTAGAAATCATTGGTGAGGGGGGGGAAGGAGGCTGAAGGGATTTTAATTCAATTCAACAAATATTTGTTAAGTAGCTATTGTATGAAAGATACTCAAGTACACATTGGGAAATCAAAAACAAAGATCAAACATGTCTTATATTTAAGGAACTTGTGTTCCACCAGGGGGATACAATATGTGCACAAATGAATCAAAGTACATACAAAGGAATTATGGGTGAAGGGGAGCACTAACAATTGGGACATGGTCAGGAAAGGCTTCATATAGTAGCTGTTCAAGGGCTGTCTGAGTTGAGCACCTTGAAAGGAACTACAGATTCCAAGAAGAAGAATTAGGGAGGGTAAGGGGAACAGCCTGGGTAAAGGCCTGGAGGAAGGAGATGGAATTCCATTTTGTTGAGAAAGTAGAATGCATGAATGGGAGTAATATAAAGCCAGTCTGTAAAGATAGTCTAAAGTTATCAAGGATTTCAAATGCTGAGCAGAGAACTTAGTATTTAACCCTTTTGTGTATTCCCTTTTCTATTCTGATAGCACATAGTTAATGGCACCAAGGAAGTAGACGGAGCCACATAACTTACAGAAATATTCTCATACTTTGTGGCACTAGAAGGACACTAAAATTTCTAGAGGAGGGAAGTGGCAATGTCAGACCTGGACTCTAGGAACATTAATTTGGCAGCTCTAAGCAGAAGAGATTGAAGAGTGGAGGAACAGGATCAATCAAGAGGCCATTCAATTAGTTCAAGTGAGAGGTGAGAAGATACCGAATTTTGAACCAAAAGCAAACACAGGATTATGACAATACCATGCGCCCATTTATCCTTTGGCCAGAGATGGGGAAAAGAGATTCAGAGGACTGCCAGTCTCCTTAGAGGAAATCCCATTAATTATGTTTGCTGTCCACATGGACCCTAGGAAGAACAAAAAACAAGTGCCTTTTCCTGAGTCCAGGCCCTCATCACCTCACACAGGAATCAGTAGTCACTGCCTCTAGTCCCATCCCCCACCAGTTTCCCTGTTCAGGATATAAGATTCACTGTTTTCATCACATCTACCCCCAGTTCAGAATCCTACAGTAAGCTATCTCCTTTTACAAAATGAAACTCCTTCATATGAGTGTCAAGGTCCTTTCTGTATCTGATTCCACCTAGCCATCCAAGAGTCCTGGATTCAGGACCAGGTTCGGATCTTGGCTTTGTCATTCACTATCTGTGTGACCTTGGACAAGTCAGTTAAATTCTCTAGGTCTGAATTTCTTCATCTATAAAATGATGGGATGGGACTAAATGATCTTGAAGATCCTTTCAAGCTCTAAATTTATGACATAGTGAATTTCATGAACATCAAAACCTATGAACATAACTTCCACTTAAGCATCTTTATTTCAGAGTATTCTCTAACATGATGTCAGTGGTTTCTCTCAAGTCAACCTCTTTGCTCTATCCCCAAACAGAAAGTATTGTGAGATCATGGATCTATAGTTGGAAAGGATCTTAATAGTCAATACATACACATCTATTAAGTGTGTACTATGGTCAGGCACTGTGCTAAGTGCTAGAGATTCCAGTATGGAAAAGAAAGACAGCCCCAACTGCCCTTGAGGAATTCGCAATCTAATGGGGAAAGACAACCCTCAAAAGAAACTGAGAAGTGGAGCTGGGGAAAAGAAGAAGGTAGGAAAGGAAGGAAGGAAAGAGAAACAGATGAGTCCAAAATGAGTACTTCTGGAGGAAATCAGAGGGACAGAGGGTCCTAATGATGTATGAGCAACAAGGCTGACAAAATCTGGCAAGAGGATGAGATTTCCCAGTAAAGAGTTTACTGGGAACATGAAGGAGAAGGAAAATAAAGTCCAACCTGAGTGGCACTGGACAAAGTCAAAGAAGTCCAGAATGAATGTAGTCAGGTGGGAAATTGTAAAGGCAATCAGTAAATGAGAAGATCTTTCCCGCCCATTTGAATAGGCTTAAGCGGGGGGGGGGGGGGGGGGGGGGGGGGGGGGGGGGGGGGGGGGGGGGCTCTCAGGGTCCTAGAGGGAGTGGTTAAGACCAGAGCCAATGGTAGGCGCCTGAGTTCTGGTCACTCAGATGACATTCTAGTCGACAGGATGACATCTGGCAACTATATAAAAGGAGAGAACACAGCTTGGAGATTGAGACACCATGGAGGGAGGAGAAGGAGAAGCGGCAATGGCACACAGCAGTGGCGGCAGCAGTGGAGGCAGCAGCGACAGCGCAGCAGGCGCTACTAAAAGCAGGACTAACCCTCGGGCAGACCGGAGAGTGCTGAGCAAGGGCTTGAGGCCAGTGGGTAGTCTTCCTACTGGAGGGCCCTAGCATTGGGGGGAAGCACCAGTATGGCTTGGCTCGGCTCGCTGCCATAATATTTTTCTGTAACCTCCTGGTCACTATTGTGAGATGGGCATATTGGTTTTGGAAGGTTCTTGCCAGGATATCGAACTGGGGACACTGGTCCATGGGTCTGCTATTTTGGAGCTTGAATAAATGCTTTAACTCCTCTGCCTTCTACTTAGAGAATTCCTTATATCCTGCGATTCTGGACCATTCAGGCATATTCATGATTTTCTTTGAAATCATGAATTCTGCCTTAATGTTATAGAAATGAAGGGATCCAACCCTTTCATTTTATAGACGAGGAAACTATGACTCAGAGTTCAGCCAGCTTGCCCAAGGTATAACAGATAATAAGTGGCAGAACCAGAATTTAAACCCAGGTCTTCTGACTCTAAATCCACTCCATTTTGTGCTGAACCACATGACCTCCACAAAACTGACTTGCTTTTATATTCAAGTCTGTCATATGCCTTCCTCCGACTCCACTGCCCTTCCGCTTTTCAGACCTGGTTCAGAAATACTCAATGTTCCCCAAGAAGGTTTGCCTGCTTCCACCCTCCCCCAGCCTAACAAATGGCTCCAATCATATTACTCAGCACTGAACTTTTAGTTTGCACTGTATTTTCATGTGTTAGGGAGTGTTCGTGCATGTGTGTATATGCATACACTTATGTGTTTGGCTTATCCCTAATTAGAATATGAGACATTTTTCTACCTCCCACTAGGGTCAATCTCTCCCCAGTAGGTAAAGCAGGCTGAAGGGATATGATATCAGGGGAACAGTTTCCTACTGGTACACTGTTTCCTTATGTACAACAATTAGAAATGTGTTTCTTTGGTTCAAACTCCATTTTCTGTTAAAAATGGAAATACCCTAGTATTAGAGAGAGCTCTTAGTAAATACTAGTCACATGAACTTTGGACTCTTTGCTAAAAATTTATTTCCCTTTCCATCTTTCAGTCCTACTCTTAAAAGGTGGCCCAGAAGGACTAAGGCAACAGAACATGGGTTTGGACTCCTCTAACCCTCAGATCTAGAGCTGCCTACCTGCCTGTCAGCCACTAAGCCCTATGGTCTCATCCAACAGGCCCACCTCTAAAAGCTCCAATCCTGGTCTCCCTCAGAGCCTGCAAAGTAAACCCAAGACTTTGCTTGGGCCTCACTGTCCCAAGTTCTTTCCAGACACAGCTCGAAAAGCATCTGAGGCCCATGACCTACAACATATTGATTAGAAGGCTTTCATTTCCTGGAACAAAGATCTGGTCCCCTCTCTCTCACTCTCCCCTTCAAAGGTTATCCCGTCTGACTACGGCCTCAGAAACACATTGGTATAATGGGCTATAGCCCTAGGTTTCAGCAGTCTCTGGGTTTTATTCCAGGAAAAAGAAAAAAAAACAACAAAAATATATTCACCAGCAATTATGCCATTTGCTGGGCACTTCAAATGGCATCACTAAGGTGATACTGCAAAAAGCAGCAAGCTTGTTTTTCCTTTTCCTTTCTGATGGCAAACATTTAATGGTGCCGAGGAAGCAGTCTGGTCCATGTGACTTACAGAGATACTGTCCCACTATATCAACAGACTCTAAGGAAGGGAGGCCCTGGACAGCCACTAGGCAGTCAGTCACACCAAGCAAGGCACTTCTCTCTGTCTCTTTCCCTGGGATGAGAAAATATAATGAGCCCGGAGGGCCCCCGGGATTTTCTTAAATGTCTTACATTTCTTAAACTATTTTCTTCTGACTAATGGATGGCAGTGCCAGGTCTCAGCCCTGAAAAGCCTCTCTTGGCCTGCCTGCTTTAATGTGGGGCGTTTCTAGGAGGCAGATGTTTTAACTAGCAGGGAAAAGAAAGGTCTGTTTCTTATTGACGAAGCCCTAGCATGTGTCACAGGACTTCAAAGATGCCAGGCCAGATTGGGCAGGCGACATCAAAAGCTTTTGACTCGTGCTGGGTAAACTTTGTATTCTAACATACAAGTTCTTATCTATTCTGCTCCAGACTTGAGAGGGGGAGGCTGAATCTAACCAAATCACTTTGTTTTTCCTCACAGCTGCCAACTTGGAAAAACATCAGGGCACAAAGGGACCACTAAAAAAAAGGGGAGGGGGGAGACACACAGAAAGAGACATGTTTTGTTAGTTCCTAAGCAACACAATATTACCAAGATGGGGGCTCTTAGGGGAACAAGAAGATGTTAGCTACACTTCCTATTGAAACCACACAGTTACATCCTAATTTGTGTCTTTTTTTAAACAAATTAACAGAATGTGTTTGAATAAAGTCTGACTCTGCCACCCTCAGAAATTCTTAGTATACTGATAACTCACTTTCTATGAGTGCAGATCAGGCACTTCAACCCTAAAGAGAGTCAAATAAAATGAAGATACTGCTGTTGTTTGGGGCTATTGCGCCGCTGCTGTTCTTCTTGTGTTGTTTTAAACCACATTCATTTAATATTATTTTTAAATAGCTCAGAGAAGTTAGTCGTGTCTTCAGAAGTTTATTTTTGCATCATAAAAATTTTAAAGTGTGTTTCATTTAAACATAATATACCAGACCAGTAACCACCCCATAATGGAACTTCCCTTATCCTCATAACCAAAGAAAAGTAAGGGTAACATCTTTCTACCAAAGTCTGTGTGTGCTTTGATCACATGGCTTTGTTTCAAAAGTGCCAGATACATTTATTTCTTCAGTACAGTATGCTCCCATATGTGTAGGTTTGTCTTGGGGTCTACAGGGATTAGGGTACCTCAGATAGAGTTTGCCTACAAACCTGGGGATTTTATTGTATTTGTTGTTTAGTTGTTTGTTTGTTTTTTATTCACATCTGATTCTTTGTGACCAATTTGGGGTTTTCATGGCAAAGATACTGGAGTGCTTTGCCATTTCCTTCTCCAGTCCATTTTACAGATGAGGAAACTGAGGCAAACAAGTTTAAGTGACTTGCCCAGGTCCACGCTTCCAGTAAATATCTGAAGCCAGATTTGAACTCAGGAAGATGAGTCTTCCTGACTTCAGGCCTAGTCATCTACCCACCATGCCTCCTAGCTGCCCCTTTCATTCTATGATGTAGATATGTTTGATTCTCCTAAAAGTCTTGATCTTGCGATGTTACAAGTAACCAAGACACTTTGAAATAATTCTCGTCCATTCCTTGAGTTATGCAGCAAGTTAGCTATCTCTTCTTTTTTTCAGCCAAGTAAGTTGAGGCTAGGGGGAGAATAATAACCCAGTGAAGGAAAGTAGAGCATCAGGGCAATTATCAGGCCAAAAGTCTGCAAAGAAAAAACAAGAACTTGAGACTAAATTCATTCATTCATTGATTCATTCCACAAACATTTATTAAGTGACTTCTACTCATAGGGCAGCACTGTGATCTACACTGAAAGAAATGCCAAAATCTATTAGATATGGTTCTTGCCCTCAGACTGTTCCTGAGAATAGTGGTTCGGGGTCAGATAGACTTCTTGGGAATTATATCACTATTAGTTGCGTGTAGGAACAGTGGAAAGTCTAAGATGTCCAAATCTGCCTCTTCAAATCCCTAGCTCCCTTCAAAATTCAGCTAAAGTGCCTAGTTCTGTGGGCAGCTCTGTGGAAAGAGTGCTGGGCCTGGAGTCAGGAAGACTCAACTGTCTTCCTGAGTTCAAATCTGACCTCAGACATTTACTAACTGTTTGACCCTGGGCAACTCACTTAACCCTGTTTGCCTCCATTTCCTCATCTGTAAAATGAGCTGGAGAAGGAAATGACAAACCGTTCCAGTATCATTGCCATGGAAACCCCAAATGAGGTCAGCCGGACACAGCTGAAAAATGACCCAACAGCACCTAGCTCTGTATTTCTTACATAGTAGGTTATGGAATCCTGGAGCTACAAAGAAACTTGGCAGTCAGCCAGTTCAAACCCTGGCCTAGGACATGATTCCATTCTATAACCCCTTCCTCAGATGGCCATCCAGTCTCAGCCTGAGCACCTTCAATGATTAAGGAAGATTATGGTAAATGTTTATTATTGAAGGAATGACCATTGACTGCTGTTTGGTTAATAACCACCCCCACTCCTTCACTGCCCCAACCACAAGTGATGAATTTAATTGTTCTATGAACTCCTCAGTAGCTGTCAAAGTACTTCAAGGCAGACTTACTAGCATCTTCTAAAACCAAAAATAAATAAACAAATAAACAGAACAAAATAAACAAACAAAAAAACTTGGTCCTCTATATGTTGCACATGCCATGAACCACTATATCAAAAGACTTCTTTAAAAACAGAAACAAACAAACCAAAAAAAACCTCCCCATACAGCAGAAGAGCCTTGGATACACAGAGTAGATACAGGTGACTTAGGAGTTCACACAAAAGAGCCTCCTGGCTTGGATGCAGCTGTTTCAGGAAAACACTGCTAAGTGAATTGAAGGAAGCCGGGTAGGTAAATATTGGGATAGGCTTTAAAAGCAACCTTAATCACTGGATCCTTAGGATGTGTTTGTTCGGCAAGGACGCCCTAATAATGCTTAATATTGATATAGCATTTTACAATGCACCAGGAGAACAAGCAAGCAGGCAAGCAGAAAGATGTTTTTTTCTAAAGATGGGTTAGTGGAATTAGAATGGACTTTTCGTTCATCTTCTCTAGGGCAAAGGGTCAGGGAAAGACCAAGCACAGACCTAAACAGTATGAGCTGAGAGCCTGAGCTCCTGATGGGGCAAGGCTTTTTTGCCTATGGGATTGTCATTTTACAACCCCATTAACACTTTTTAAAAGGTGAGCCAAACAAAAGAAAAATAACAAGGGCTCAATTTGGACTTGACCCCCGGGGACCCTAATTACCCAATTATCTCTATCCCCTATGACAAGAAGGAAGAGAGAAGATAGGCAAGGCATTTCAGAAGGGTCACTCCCTTTGATCTTCCACATGTCTCCAATGTTCAATCAATCAACAAGCATTTATTAAGACCTTTTAGCTCCCTCTTGTGTCTTGTCTTTAGAATGTAAGTTCCTTGAGGGTAGAGGTTTACTTGCTTGTACTGATATCCTTGGCACTTAACATAGTGCCTGGGCACATAGTAAGTATTTAATAAATGCCCTGATAGCTCAGTGATACAGTGGATAATAGTGCTGTGCCTGGAGTCAGGAGAATCTGAGTTCAAATCTGACTTCAGACACTTGCTAGCTATGTGACTCTGGGCAAGTCACTTAACCCTGTTTGCCTCAGTTTCCTCGTTTGTAAAAATGAGCTGAAGAAGGAAATGGCACATCACTCCAGTATCTTTGCCAAAAAAATACCCAACCCAGATGGGGTCACAAAAAGTCAGATATGACTGAAACAACTGAACAGCGACAATAAATCTGCTAGTACCCTCTATCCTCAAATTATTACGTATTTATTTTATATTATTCTCTCTCCACCTCTGTATGTACATGCTGTATCTCCCTGATAGATAGTAAACTCTTTAGGGGCAGAGACTGTTGTATTTCTTCCTTTGTTTCTACAGTGCCTAACACAGTGCCTGGTACATAGTATGTCCTTAATAAATGTGCATCAATTGTTTCTCAGGGCCTTGTCTTTCAGCATAAAATATAATGCGGTGGAGAGAATGCTGGATCTGGAATCAAATTCTGGCTCTGTGATTCACTAACCATTTGATCCAGGGAAAATCAGTTAACCTCTCTGGCGTTCCCTTTCCTGATCTCTAGTATTTAGAGGTTGTACTAGATAACTGTTAAATTCCTCCTAGCTTCAAATCTATACTTCTTTGATGAAGGATAACCAGAGGTGGCCCAGTTGTCAACCACAGATAGCCAATCTGGTGCCTCGTCAGCGCTTCCAACTTTTGCTATTTGCAAAGAATTTTCCCACCCTCCACTCCTTCCCCCAACTGCTGGTGCTTGTCTTCTTCCTTACCCTTCCTTGCATTCTGTATATACTTCAATCAGTCAGTCAATCAGCAGGTGTTTATTAACTGCTTACTGTGTGCCAGCCACTGTGCTAATCCCTGAGGGCACCAAAAAAGGCAGAAAACAGTCCCTGATCTCAAGGGACTCAGAATCTAAAGAAGAAGACAACATGTAAACAACTATGTCCAGACCAGCTACATAAAGGGTAAATGGGGGATAATCAACAGAGGGAAGGCTCCAGCATTAAGGGGATCAGGGAAGGCTTCCTGTAAAAGGCAAGATTTTAGCCAAGACTTGAAGGAAGCCAGGAAACCCAAGAGGCAGAGATAAGGAGGAAGAGCATTCTTGAAGGAGGAAGGAAGCCAGGGAGGCTTCTAGGGAGGAAGCCAGAATTCAGGAGATGGAGAGTCTTGCGAGAGGAGGCCAATGTCACTGGGCTGAAGAGTATTTACATAGGTAAATGTTTCCTCCCACTACCAAACCAAGGTTCTTTGAGGTTAGACACTGTTACATTTCTCATTTTTGTTTCCCCAGTGCCTAGAATAGAGCCTGATGCAGGAGAGACAGAGAGAGAGAGAGAGAGAGAGAGAGAGAGAGAGAGAGAGAAAGAAAGAGAAAGAGAGAGAGAGAGAAAGAAATAGATGTAGAGATAGATATAGAAATAGATATAGATATAGACAATGATAGATATAGAGATAGATATAAAAATAGATAGATATAGAGATAGATAGAAATAGATAAATAGACAGACAGACAGACAGTGGTTGTTGTTCACTCATTTCCAACTCTTCGTGACCCCATCTGGGATTTTCTTGGCAGATACTGGAGTGGTTTGTCGTTTCTTCTTCAGCTCATTTTACAGACGAGGAAACTGAGACAAACAGGATTAAGTAATTTTCCCAGGGTCACATAGCTAGGAAGTGTCTGAAACTGGATTTAAACTCAGGTCTTCCTGACTTCAGGCCCAGTGCTCTATCCATTGTGCCATCTAGGTCAACTAAGGGTTCACCTAGAAATTGAATATTGAAGGAAGTAAAAGATTCTATGTGGTGGAAGGGAAGAGGGATTGAGTTACAAGTGTGGTGGAAAGTTAGGACAAAACACAGAGATGGGAGATGGAGTGTCCTCTGCAAAGAACCAAATAGGACCAGCTTGGATAGACTTTAGATTGCAAGAAGGGGAGAAATATACAGGTTGCCCCAAAAGTTTTAGTGCAATTTCAAGCTCTGGTGGCTTGAAACTGTACCAAAACTTTTGGGACATGATATAGTGAGTCTGGAAAGGTAGGTTGGGGGCAGAGAGTAAAGGGCTTTAAAAGACAGGATGAAATTACTCTGTTTTCTAGTGTGGTAGACATGATAAAAACTGCCATTTATACAACATTATCTTGCAATAGTCCAATGAGAGAGGAAATGCAAATATTATTATATTTAATTTTACAGATGAAGAAACTGAGGCTCATAAGAATTGGTTATGTTAACTTGTCTACAAATAGCACAGCTACTAAATTCTGAAGTCAGAATTTGAACCCAGGATTCCTCACTCCAAGTTGAATACTTTGAACTTCTGCTATCTCACACTGTCTTACTGTGACAGATGGGAGGCTAACTGTCCCTTCTGTTTTACACACACACACACACACACACACACACACACCTACACAGCTCTGCTTAGACACATGTAGGTTCCTGCGGTTGGCAGCTGTAGCTGCTATTTGTGATGCCTGCTGTTTGCACCTCAGACTTGTGACCAGCCCAAATCCTAGCTCCCACAGACAAGAGAGCCCCTGTCTGATGAGTGCTGGTGACTGGCGGCTCACCGGGCTGCTCCGTGTGCCACTGCTGGGGTACAGCCATGAACAGCTGGGAAACAACATTTGCCGTTTTGCTTCAGTAAATCCTTAAAGCTTGTCTTCCATCCTCTGGGCTCCTGCTTTTACCATTAGACAATATTCCTTTCTCCTCCAAGGGCAGTTTGGAAACCACAGACCACTGCAGCCTCTTCTCCCTTTATGTCCTGAGCCTCCTAATGTCACTGTATCACTCAGTGAGACAGATGGCAAAGGGCCTGGGTCTGGTCTGGTTAAAAATACTCCTGAGTTGTCTACAGGGCAGTCCCAGAGCCAAAACAGAAGCATTGTTATAACTCTGATTCCCAAAGCAAAGCAAGTGTCTTAAGATAAAAATCAGTCGAGAACCAACTTGACATTTAGGAATCCAGTGTTTCCTTCTTCTCGGTGTTGCTCCTTGTAATGGAGCAGAGGGTCACTTGTACATATTCTCATGTAACCTCACACCCTGCTCTGCCAAGAGAACAACTAGAAGGCTGTGACAGGCAAAATGATGAAGCACCTTGATCAGATGGGACGCAGAGGACTTTTTTTTTCCTATAGTAAAAAGAACAATGTGCAGGATACATTGAACAAGAAGGTAACAATTGATATAATAATTCTAACAATAATAATAGCATTTTCCCAAGGAAAAAATAGAATCTATGCTACATATCAGTACAAGGTACAAAAATTTAGCACCTACTGAATACCTAGGAAGACATGATCAAGTAGCCAGAATTATACACAAGGACTTTGCAATCTTTTATAGACTAGCAGATGACATATCTCCATACTACAAATACAGGCTTCAAAATATCCTAAATAAAATGTGAAAAAAGAAAATTCAAAACACAAATCGTTCTTAAGTTGGAGCATTATTACAGACAAAACTGTCACCCATTATTGGCCGGATATAACATGGCTCCACAGACATTTTTAAATTTCCATTTATTTTATTTTTTGTTTATGAAATAAAACAATTATATCATAGGCATTTAAGAACAATAGAAGTTTCAGTACTACATACCTCTAACCCTCAAACTCTGTGGACTGAAAAAATCTCAAAATATAGAGAACTAACAGAAGAATCCAGGCACCAGGAAGAAGTACATATCATCCCTGACATCCTGTCTGCTACTGGAGTTGTCCTGAAGACACTTTCAATGAATCTCCAGAAGGCGAATTTGTATCTTAACATTTCCTTTTGATCACCAAAAATAATCAATCATTTTGCCTACCCGTGCAATAGCTTGCCAAAAGTTAAACATAAAAGAATACGGGTAAGATAAAGACTTGTCCTAGGACCATTTATAGCTTAACTACGCCAAACATGAAGGTGAAAAGAACAAAACAACAATGATAGGCATTGAAGGGCAGCCTGGCATGATGGATTGAGAGATATCTTCAAAGCCAGGATTACCCAGTTTCAAACCCCACGTTAGATACATGCTGTAACTTATCATAGGTGAGTTGTATAACCTCATAATGCTTTAGGCAATTCTCTGAGATAGGAATCCTTAACTTTGTGGTGTATCTCAGACCCCTTTGGCTGTCTAGTGAAGCCTATGGACATCTCGGAGTAATGTTTTTAAATGCATGAAATAGAATACATAGGATTACAAAGAAAACAGTTATATTGAAATAGCTGATATTACTGTTCAGTCATTCAGTTGGGTCTGACTCTTCATGACCTCATACTGTCTGTGGGGTTTTCTTGGCAAAGATGCTGGACTGGTTTTCCATTTCCTTCTCCAGTTTAAAATAGCTATCAATTTAAAAAATTGTGTACTCCAAGTTAAGAATGCCTTTTCTAAGACTGTAAGTTGCAGAAAAAGTGCCGGCTCTTCTTAGCAGGAGGAGTTCCGCTCACCTGGGAGTTCTCTATGCCATTACAATTACAGGTCCAGCCCTTGAAAATAAAAATATTCTCTTGTACAGTGGAGAGAACACTGAACTACAAGTGAAAAAACCCAAGTCCAAGTACTGATTCCACCCCTTACTTACTATATTATTTTGTCATTCAATCCCATTTTCCTTAGGTGTAAAATTAGACTAATACTTTCATGACCTTCCTCTCAGAACTTCAGTTAAGATCAAATGAGCTAGTTTACCTGCTGTGCTTTGTAAGTGGAAAACACAAATAAATGTGAGCTATATTGTTCTTAGTACATAAAGATATCACTACACATTCAGTAGGCAGCCAGGCAGTGCAATGTATAGAATACCCTGGCCCAGAGTCAGGAAGACCTGAGTTCAATTATGACCTCAGACATTTACTAGCTGTGTGACCTTGGCCAAGTCACTTAACCCTGTTTGCTTCAGTTTCTTCATCTGTAAAATGAGCTGGAGAAGGCAATGGCAAACCACTCCAGTATCCTTGCCAAGAAAACCCCAAATGGGATTATGAAGAGTCAGACATGACTGAACAACAACACATTCTGTAAGCAGAGATACATTTTTCTAGCAGTGGGGGCAGACTCCCTACACCATTCTCCTGTGCCTCTGCGACTAAGGGCAAGCATATGAGAAGTGGATAGTTAATTTAATCTAACAATAACTTATTAAGCATCCCCTATGGTCAAAGCTCTTTACTGGGCATTATGTAGATTGTCCCTGCCCTCAAGGAGTTTACATTCTACTGGACAAGGGATGTGTGTGTAGAGTCTTGGTTCAAATAGGCTCATCTCCTTTAGGACCGTAGTCTCGCTACCAGAGCCAAGGAGCCTAGACTGGAATGATGACTCTAAGAATCAACAAGTATTTCCCATGAATTGCCTCCCTATTCTAGATCCAGCTGGAGAAGAGGATTCTATTTTATCTTATCTCCCCTAAGTAAATAAAACTGCTTTAAGTCTCTCTTGGGAAAATAGCAGTATTTCTACCAGGGTGTCAAAGTGTTTGAGTGAGAACAGATTGAGGTATGTGCAAGGTAGTGAAATGAAAATATTCTGAGTAGGTTGGGGGTAGCTTGTTTTGTCATAGGCCCATAAGGCTGGAAAGGTCCTCAAGAGGTTTTCTGGTCAACCTCCTGCCTCCCTCAGCGGCACATATTTACTGATTATCCCTTGGATATAATGTAGTGTTTGGCATCATATCACAGTGTGCTGGAGCCAGCTCATACCAGCTCACAAGAATTGTTCAATTTTCAGTAGAATCCACTGTACCTTAGAAACTGGCAACTGCTACAAATCAGGCTTCATCTATTATTTTGTTTATGGTACCAGACTTAAGAAAGTGATGGAGAAAATGCTAATAATGAAGATCGGACTTAAAAGTGTAGTGAGTACATGTTTTCTCCCGGAAATTTATAGGTAAACAGGTTTATCTGTTTATAAAAGGAGAATGGACATTTACCAGCACACCTCTGTGTCATATTAAGAGAAGGTACAACCCTTTAAATCGAAAAAATGATATTCCAGATGGCAAGATGAGGAGCAAAAATATGTGCAGTTCAACGCCCCAAACTATTCAAGCATAAAAAGCCAGGTGACTGATTATATGAGTATGGACTATAGACAGCAAATTTTCAATCCCATCTCTCCACAAGCCTGAACATTTGAGATGCCCAGAAGGCCATGGTATAGATACCAGAGGCAGATAGAGCAGCTCTGTAGAATTTCATTTATCAATTAGCAATTATTAAACCACACATAATTTAACATTTATTAAGCACCTTCTGAATGTATTCAGTTGTTTTTCAGTCATGTCCAACTCTTTGTGACCCCATCTGGTGTTTTTTTTTGGCAAAGATACTGGAATAGTTTACCATTTCCTTCTCCAGCTCATTTTACTGATGAGGAAACTGAGGCAAACAGGGTTAATTGATTTGTCCAGGGTCACATATCTGGTAAATGTCTGATACCAGATTTGAACTCAGGAAGATGAGTCTTCCTAACTCCAGGCTCAGTGCTGTATCTTCTATGCCACCTGGCTCCCTCTCCTGAATGCATAGCCACGTGCTAAATGTTGAGGGACATATAAAGTTTAGGTAAGGCACAGTCCCTGCCCTGATGGACCTTACCTAGCATCAGAGAGTTAGAGCTGGAAGGTACATTAGAGATCGTCTATTGCAAGTCATTTCAGCAGATTTGAAAACTGAGGCTCAAAAAGATTGACTTTCCCAAGTTCAGGAAACTTAGAGTAACAGAATGTGAAGAGAGATACAATACAATTTAAAGATAAATGCATTAGACAGGTGCGGGAAAGTGGCCATCTAATATATGCCCACTACTGTGCTGTGGTAAATACAAAAGTGGCTTACAGTTTTGAGGAAGGGGAGATACATCCACATAAAATAGCAGTGGATATAATGTAAAATAATATTGCATAGTGGAAAGAGTGATCCATCTAGAGTTGGAGGACCTGGCTTCAATATCCAGCTCTATTTTTTTCATACCCATGACTTTGGCAAGTCACAAGGTCTTTATGGGCTCCAGTACCCTCTTCTGTAAAATGAGAGCATTGAACTAAATGACCTTCAAGGTGAGAGAAATGATTATTTCTCTCTCATATTAATAACTAATTATTAAAACTGAACCCCAGGGTTTTTTTCCTTCTCAAGATGGAAGATAGGATCAACATTCTGCTCATTCTGGGTATTGCTACTCCACCCAACTAGCTCAGGATCGGGTGGGAGATATAGATTCTTGTCTAGATTGCCCAAGACTGGGGGTGGTCTGAGTACAGGGAGAGTCGCTCTGGCCAAGAATGACATGTTGTCACTCTCGGCCCCTCACTTCTCTTTGTAAAGTCCACCTCTCATTAACTGCTAACCAATCAGAGTTGATTGCTACCCTCTGGAACATTCTTCTTCCAAAGAGCATATAAGCAGTGAGCCTGCCGCCATGATTGCCTTTGGCATTCAAGAGTGCTACTGGCCCTTTTATTAAAAATGCTAGCATTATTAATAAAATGATCAAATTACCCAGAAATTGTATCTTTTGAACTTTTTAAACAAAGAACTGTTCACACTCCACCACACACACACACACACACACACACACACACACACACACGCACACCTTCTACCAACTCTAAATATGAGTCTATGACTATAGGAAATAGTAATTTAGAGTAATAGAGAATACTAAATAACTGTGTGCAGAAAGACATGTTTCAGGCTGAGTAATGACAATGATAAGGTCAGCTAGATGGTGCAGTGGATAGAGCACTGGGCTTGAAATCAGGAAGACTTGCTTTCATGAGTTCAAATCCAGTCTCAGACACTTACTAGGTGTGAGCCTGGGTAAGTCACTTAACCTTATTTTCCTCAGTTTCCTCATCTATAAAATGAGCTGGAAATGGCAAACCACTTAAGGATCTTTGCCAGGAAAACCCCAAAATGGAATCATGAAGAATCGGACGTGACAGAAACAACACAACAACAGTAATAATGATCGCAATACCAATATAGTAATAACAATGTTGTTATTGTTGAGTCATAAGTGTATGTGGCCCGATTTGAACTCAAGAAGATGAATCTGGGGCAGCTAGGTGGCGCAGCAAGTAGAGCACCGGCCCCGGAGTCAGGAGGACCTGAGTTCAACTCCAGCCTCAGACAATGACACACTTACTAGCTGTGGGACCTTGGGCAAGTCACTTAACCCCAATTGCCCTGCCTTCCCCCTCCAAAAAAAAGAAGAAGAAGATGAATCATCCTGACTTCAGGCTTGGCACTCTATCCACTGAGCTACCTAGCTGCCATCCCCATCATCATCAGAAATAATATTTTTATCACATTTTCAAGACTTACAAAGTGCTTTACAAGTATCATTTCATTCAAACTTTTCAACAAAGTTTGGGGGAGGTACTGTTATTATCATCACCTCCATTTTACAGATTAGAAAACCGAGGCTTGAAGGCTTAGACACAGACACACTGCTACTAACTGTTAAGAGAGAGAATTCCATACATCTGAGAAAGTGATTTTCCCATAGTGCAAAGTCTGTCCATGCTACTCCCCTACTCAATAAATTCCAATGTTTTCCTACTGCCTCTTGGAACAAATACAAGCTGCTGTGTTTAGCATTTAAACCCCCTTAACACCTGGCCCAAACCTTCCTTTCCAACTTTATTTCATTTTACCCATACTCCACAGTGCAGCCAAACTGACCTTCCTGCTGTTCAGAACACATGACACTCCATTTCCCATCCTTGCCTCCTTCACACTGGCTGCCCATCCCCTCTGCCTGAAATGTGCTCCCACCTCATCACCCCTCTTATAATTCCTGGTCTCCTTTGAAATTCCACTCAAATACCATCTTCTGTGTGCAATCTTTCCTGATTCCCCCTCCCTCTCCAAACTTATTTTATGTTTACTTTGTATATATATTTTACATACTTTTGATGTACATGTCATTTCCCTAATGGAATTTAAATTCCTTGAGGGCAGGGGCTATTGATTTCTTGCTTTATATCCCAGCACTTCCCACTATATTATACTGCCTCTCAACTACTATAAGAAAAAGGACAAAATTAAGTCAGTCCATGCAGTGAAGAAGTAAGAGAGGTTTCCAAAGAGGAGCCATTTAGTCTTCTTCATGACTACTACCGGCCATTGTTTTCCCAAGGAGATCCAACTAAGAACATCTCCGGTAGGTAGGTTGCTGGAAGAAGAACCCAAATTCATCGGCTAAAATGCAGTCCAGAAAGGCTTATGGATTTGAGTCGTCCATGTTCTGACCCCGATCCCTAAATGACAGATAATCAAGAGTTGACAGTGTTCCAATTCTCTACATCTGCTTCTTCTCATCTTCCTTCAATCTGACAATGGCTTTTCAAAGAATCCAGAGGAGCAGATACTGAAAACTAAGCACTGGATCTATATGAACAGAGGCATACACCTGGCAGGTTACTGCTCTGTCTCTACCAATGGCATTGTTTTCATTATCTGAATTCTTTTAATTAAAAAACATCTGCCAACTCCTGTTAACTGCGGAGATGTACCACAGTGTCTCCCTTTGTAGGTCTTTTTTGCAGCATATGCAAACAGGTGGAAGAAAAGCCTCTAAAGCCTCTCTGTGTTTGGGGAATGGGAAGGGAATAAAGAGGAGTTAGTTGTTGTATTGCATTGTTTGTATTATTTTTAAACAAAAGCAGAATATTGGGTGGGTGGTCCAAGGCCCTATCCAGAAATCTATATTTCTGGCTCCAAAGATCGCACTGTAACCTCATCCATAGAGTTTGGAGGAATGAGGGAGAGTGAGAAATCACACCTCACAACAGTACAGAACAAAGATTGGTGCTTCATGTCAAACCAATTGCATAGACAAAAGAAGTGATATAGCCTTGTTCCTCACTGTTCAAGCCTCAGTCCTAGCCAGAATCAGTTTGATTGGCTCTGTAAGAAGGACGGAACTGCCCTTGATCTCCAATGAATGGAAAGATTCTTGATGCTTAATGTAATCTTAAAGTAAGAGAGGAAACCAGAAGGCCAGGCCCATCCAATCCTCTGAGTCCCATCTCTTAGCCTTTTCCCGAGCTGCGTTTGTATGCCTCTTCTTCTCCTCTGCCCTTAAACATATTCACTTCCAATGACACAGAATGGTTAAAAATACCTGAACTTGAGCAGATCTGAGTAGTCAGGAAAACTGAGAAGTCCAATGCAGGTACCCCCATCTTCTCTTCCAAAGAAATCATCATTGGGATTTTCAACAATCTCTCCCATTCTTCCAGATTCTCCTCAGCATAGCCTTTTAAATCCTCTCTTTACAGTTTTCCCTTCTTTTCCCAGAGAGGCCTGCCTTCACCACCTGATCCTTCTTATCCTAGCTAGCATCTCCAAACCCCTTGTCTTCCCTCTTCCCTTTTCCCACTGCCCTCCATTTCTCTCCTTTTGCTTTGGTTCTTTCCAGATATCCATCTCATGGCTTATTCTCAACACTTGGCCTTCTTCTTAGTCTGCTTTCCTCGAATACTGTTGTGAGGCTATGTGTCTTAAGGGACAGAGAGCTGGCCTGCCTTGGAATCAAGAAGGCCTTAGTCCAAGTGCTCACTCTGAATCCTATTGGCTATGTGATCCAAGTCATTTCACTTCAGTTTTCCCAGGCAACTCCCTATGAGTAAGCTTCAGCACAGGTGTAGATCTGCACTGGTAAAAAGTGTCCTCCCCAGATGTTAACATCAATGAAATCACAGGTCATGACCCCCAACCCCTAGAAATACTAGAATTGGTACAATAGGAAATACAATGCAGCTCCTGTTAACGAACTTGTTCACTCCCACATATTCTGTTCTCGATCACCCTCCAGGTGTACTTGTGTCACCTAGCATCAACCCCTGGCACTCTCTTTTCTCGTACATAGGCTACTAGGGGACCAGAACTATGGTACCCATACATAGCATCTGTCTGGGCTCTTATATCAACTGTCCAAAATGCTGGAATTGCCCTATAGGAAGGGAGACAGGACCGTGTGCTCCTTTAGTATTACCATCTAACCCCCCAGGCTGGGGTTGCCCATCTCTGAGCTCTGCTCTTTTCCTCACCCTCCCCAAACATCTTAAGTCAAGGTATATCCTAGGTGCAAACCCAACCTTATAGAGATCTGCACCCAGGCTCAACTAGAGATTGCTAGTGACTGATACTTGAATACACCCACCAACTCCTTACAATGACTCACTCTGTTTCAGATTCCAAACAGTCAAGTCCCATCACAGACTCTACTATTCACTAATATTCACAAACACCTACTATTCACACCTATCCACTCATTCTCATTGTAGTATTCTACAATGTTTTCCACACACACTCAATAACTGTCGCTACACTTGATCACCAACACCCAGGGGCCTGTTTCCTAGCCATGCCTACTCCACCAATTACCAGTGTCAGGAGAACATCCTGACCCACTCCTTTGTCGCCTGAGGGATAATTAACAGCTACAGGGCAGCTGCAAGTCCTCTTAGACTCGGGCACCCAGCCATTCCCCCTTCAGAGTCTATCAGTATGCCTTCTTTTCTTTTTCTCTTCCTCTGCCTACCCCCACCTAGGGGAGAACAAAGAGGTGAATAAATACATGAGGGGGGTGGGGAAAGAAGGAAGGACTAAGGATCCCTCCTTCCATACAACCCATAGTGAACCTTAAAATGTTCACATAGTACTTCAATCTATCTGAAGGTTTTCTCACATTCAGTGGATTCATGTGGTCTCACTTCCTCCCCCCCTCAATGTTATACAGCTGGTTTCTCAATGTTTTCTCTCTGTTCTTCCTCTTGTTTCTTCTGAGCCTTAGTCTCTGCCATCTTTCTGACTGATATCTTTTGTTTATTTGCTCTTTGTGAGGAAGAGTGAAGCGTAAGGAACAGGTAGACACATGGGTGAACATGTGCAAGGTGTGCTGGCACACCCCACCTGTACTCTATGCACACTTCCCTATTCTGCTAAGACTCTGGGTATGGCATGACAGTCCAGCTATAGCAGCCTGGACTCTTGGGCTTTAGCTTCCTATGCATATAAACAGAGATGACTGGACACCAATCCTCCCTCTGCAACAGCTGACTAGGAATCAAAGGGAGCTCAGTAACCCTTGGGTTGTCTTTAGAAGCCAGTGCTACATTTCTGTTGTTCTGCCCCAGACTCTAAACCCAGACTCTTGATGTCACTAAAGGGGCTGAGTGACATTGTCATCTCCCAAATTCAAATGATTATGTCTGTTGGAGTTATTCTCCTATCCCTGATCAAGGGAAGCAACTGTGTTACAGGGCTGGTACAGTGGATAGGCCTGGAGTCAAAAAGACTCATCTTCTTAAGTTCAAATCAGGCCTTAGACACTCACTAGCTGGGTGACCCTGGGAAAGTCACTTAATTCTGTTTGCCTTAGTTTCCTCATTTTGAAGAATGAAATGGAAAACCACTACAGTATGTTTGCCAAGAAAACCCCAAATGAGGTCACGAAGAGTCAGACATAACTGAAAAATGACTGAACAACAACAAAACACGTGTTACAAGAAAGAGAGAAGACTAAGGTTCAGGTGGCAGGACATGAGAGTTTTCTTCAAGTATCTGAAGAGCTATTGTAAGAAAGGGGTATTTTTTTTGTCCTAGATGGTAGAATAAGGAGCAATGGGTGGAAGTTACTAGAATGGGTGACAAGGGAAAAAAACTTTCTAACAACTAGAGCTATCCAAAAGTGGAATGCAGTGTTTTAAAAAGTGGTGGGTTGGGGCAGAGCCAAGGTGGCACCATGAAAGTAAGGAACTACTGGACCTCTCTCACAAATTCTGTCAGATATGTCGAAAAAGTGGATCTGAGCAGATTTGAGAGACTTAGAAGCCACTAGTAGACTGAGAGCAGCAGGGACACCGGGCATGCCAAACCCCACCAGATCACACCAACTGGAACAGCAGAGGAACCACAGGTCTAGGAGATTGCTGGTCAAGCTAAATGTGGGAAAGAAGAAAACCAAATTACCACTGTCAAAAATGGAAAGGGTGAATTCACTTCCAATGAAGAGGAAAATAAAATAATAATTAGTAATTATTTTTCCCAATTATATGCCCATAAATTTGACAACCTAGGGAAATGAATGAATATTTATAAAAACATAAATTGCCCAGGCTTACAGAAGAGGAGGTAAAATACCTAAATCACCCCATCTCAGAAAAATAAGTTGAGCAAGCTATCAATGAACTCCCTAGGAAAAAGTGTCCCAGGCCAGATGGTTTTACATGTGAATTCTATCAAACATTTAAAGAACAATTAAGTCCCATACTTTATTGACCATTTGGGAAAATAGGTGAAGAAGGAGTCCTACCAAATTC
Source organism: Trichosurus vulpecula (assembly GCF_011100635.1). NCBI lineage: Eukaryota > Metazoa > Chordata > Mammalia > Diprotodontia > Phalangeridae > Trichosurus > Trichosurus vulpecula. The sequence goes on along the minus strand of NC_050576.1, from coordinate 116,781,150 downwards.
CTTTTATGACACAAATATGGTACTAATACCCAAACCAGGAAGAGTCAAAACAGAGAAAGAAAATTATAGACCAATTTTGCTAATGAATATTGATGCAAAAATTTTAAATAAAATATTAGCAAAAAGATTGCTGCAATTTATCATAAGAATAATACACTACGACCAGATAGCATTTATTCCAGGGATGCAAGGCTGGTTCAATACTAGGAAAACTATCAGCATAATTGATCATATCAACAACAAAACTAGCAGAAACCATATGATCATCTCAATAGATGCAGAAAAAGCCTTTGACAAAATACAACACCCATTCCTATTAAAAACACTAGAAAGCATAGGAAAAAATGGAGGTTTCCTTAAAAATTATAAATAGCATCTACCTAAAACCATCAACAAACATTATCTGTAATGGGGATAAGCTAGATGCATTCCTAATAAGATCAGGGGTGAACCAAGGATGTCAATTATCACCCCTATAATTCAATTTGGTACTAGAAATGTTAGCTGTAGCAATAAGAGAAGAAAAAGAAATTGAAGGAATTAGAATAGGAAAAGAAGAAACTAAATTATCACTTTTTGCAAATGATATGATGATTTATTTAGAGAATCCTAGAGAGTCAAGTAAAAAACTACTTGAAATGATAAACAACTTTAGCAAAATTGCAGGATATAAAATAAACCCACATAAATCCTCGGCATTCCTATACATTACTGACAAAGCCCAACAGCAAGAGATAGAAAGAGAAATTCCATTCAAAGTTACTGTAGACACTATAAAATATTTGGGAGTCTATTAGCCAAGACAAACCCAGGGTCTATATGATCATAACTATGACACACTTTTCACGCGAATAAAATCAGAACTAAATAAATGGAAAAAAATATCAGTTGCTTGTGGTTAGGCTGAGCTAATACAATGAAAATGACAATTTTTCCTAAATTAATTTACTTATTCAGTGCCATACCAACTGAACTACCAAAAAAAATTATGTTACACAGCTGGATAAAATAATAACAAAATTCATCTAGAAGAACAAGAGATCCAGAATATCTAGAGAATTAATGAAAAGAAATGCTAGGGAAGGTGGCCTAGCCATAACAGATGTTAAACTGTACTATACAGCAGCAGTCATCAAAACCACTTGGTACTGCTAAGAAACAGAGTGGTGGATCAGTGGAATAGGTTAGATACACAAGATGCAGTAGTCAATGACTATAGCAATCTAGTCTTTGATAAACCCAAAGAATCCAGCTTCTGGGCTAAGAATTCACTATTTCACAAAAACTGCTGGGAAAATTTAAAAATGGTAGGGCAGAAGCTGGGCATAAACCAATATCTTACACCGTATACCAAAATAAAGTCAAAATGGGTTCATGATTTAGGAATAAAGTCTGGCACTATAAGCAACTTGGGAGAGCAAGGAATACTTTACCTATCATATTTATGGGAAAGGAAAGAATTCATGATACAGCAAGAGATAGAGAGCATTACAAAATGCAAAATGGATAATTTTGATTATATTAAATTGAAAAGTTTTGTATAAAAAAACCAATGCAACAAATATTAGGAAGGAAGCAGAAAACTGGGAGAAAATCTTTACAACCAGTGTCTCTGATAAAGGCCTCATCTCTAAAATATATGGGGAACTGAGCCAAATTTATAGGAATACAAGTCATTCCCCAATTGAGAAATGGTCAAAGGAGGAAATTAAAGATATCTATAGGCCTATGAAAACATGCTCTAAATCATTATTGATTAGAGAAAAGCAAATAAAAACAACTTTGAGGTACCACATCTCTCCTGTCAGATTGGCTAAAATGACCAAACAGGAAAATGATGAATGCTGGAGAGGTTGTGGGAAAATTGGAACACTGTTACATTGTTGGTGGAGTTGTGAACTGATTCAGCCATTCTGGAGAGCAATTTGGAATTATGCCCAAAGGGCTATAAAAATGCGCATACCCTTTGACCCAGCAATACCACTTCTAGGTCTGTATTCCAAAGAGATCACACAAGTAGGAAATGGACCAGTATCTACAAAAATATTTATAGCAACTCTTTTTGTGGTAGCAAAGAATTGGAAATCAAGGGGATGCCCATCAATTGGGGAATGGCTAAACAAGTTGTGGTATATGAATGTAATGGAATACTATTGTGCTATAAGAAATGGAGAAGATACAGACTTCATAATAACCTGGAAAAACCTACATGATATAATGCTGAGTGAGCAGAGCAGAACCAGGAGAACATTGTACATAACCACAGATATATTGATTCTGTGATGACTAACCTTGATAGATCTGGCTCTTCTCAGCAACACAAGGTTCAAAGACAACTCCAAAAGTGTCATGATGGAGAGAGCTTTCTACATCCAGAGAAAGAACTATGGAGTCTGAATGCAGATTGAGGCAAACTGCTCTCATTTTTTTCTTTTTTTTTTGGTTTTGTTTCTTCTTTCCCATGATTCATTCTATTGATCATAATTCTTCTTTACATCTTGACTATAGTATAAATAAGTTTAATGAGAAGTTGCGTGTAGAAGACATATCAAATGCCATGCTGTCTTGGGGAGGAAGGGGTGAGGTGGGGAAAAAAATCTGGAACTCAAAATCATGTGGAAATGAGTGTTGTAAACTAAAAATAAAAACTCTCAATTTAAAAAAAAGAAGTTAATTTGCTCAAGCATGAAGGGAGTAGCAAGTGGCTTCAGCTTTAATTAGACAGGTACTAAATGATTTGGTAATAATTTGAAAACTGACAAGCTGGAGAGTTCATTGGTCCAAGAACCAACATGATGATGCAGCATTCAGTCTATGGAAAGAATAATCCTTTAAAAAGGGTAATAGGATCCCAGAATTGGGAAAGACATCTTCTAATCTCACCTTTACTTGAACCAGAATCCCCATCTACAGCATCCCCAATAAGTAGTCACCCAATCCCTACTTGAAGATCTTACTGCTTCTGTATACTGACATCTAATTTAAAAGGAAAAAATCCTAACTGAATAGAAATCTGCATCCCAGTAAGTGTTTCATGACATGATGGTCAAGGGACCTGGGTCCTAGGCTTGACCCTGCCACTTACAAGGTCTCTGATTTGGACAATGCATGTCACCCCTTTTTAGGTCAGTTTCCTCATGTATAAAATGTCGATAATAATACTTGTGCTACTTACAATATTATAGGGTTGTAAACCATAAGAAATATATGTTAACCACCATTGTTGTTATTATTAATTATAATTATTTTTATTCCATTCACTGTTTTTAGTTCTGCCCTCTACAATGGAAAAAAGTGGTGGGTTACCCCTCATCAGAGGTCTTCAAGCAGACACTGGATGATCTCGTCAGGTACATTATAGAGGGTCATGTCAGGTTGACAAGCATTTATTAAGAGTCTACTACATACCAGGCACTGTGCTAAGTGTTTGGGATACAAAGAAAAGCAAAGGACAGCCCCTGCCCTCAAGGAGCTGACAATATAATGGAAGAAACAGCACCTAAACAACTATGTACAAACAAGTTATATAGAGGGTAAAATGGGGACAATCCACAAAGGGAAGGTACTAACATTCAGAGGCCTCTGGAAAAGCTTAAGGTAGAAGGTAAGATTTAGTGGGGATTTCTTTTATATATGGGTTTAGCACAGTGCCCGGCACATAGTAGGCACTTAATAAATGTTTATTGACTGACTGATTGACTGAGCTAAATTAGATCACTGGGGAGGGAACTTTCAGGTCTCAAATTCTGTGATTCTGCGAGAAACAAGTCCTATGGGGGCAAGAGAACATTATACACTCTGGTTGTTGCTAAGACAAAGCAAATAAAAGCAGTGGGTAAGATGAGGTAAAAATTTAGCAAAAAGGCGAAGAAGCTGTAGGACTACGGAGACTTGTGAAGGAAAGGGACGCAGCGTTTGGACTAGGCCGCAGCCATGCCATTCTTTGATATTCAAAACCGGCTGGGCCTCGATATCGACAAATGGATGACAATTATGAGTGCTGAACAACCTTACAAAATGCCAGCCCAATGCCATGCTTTTGAAAAGGAATTCATTGAGTGTGCCCATGGAATTGGTATGACCCAAGCCAAGAAAGAATGCAGACTAGAATATGAGGATTTCATTGAATGTTTGCATAGGTGGAAAACGATAGAACACATGGGAGCAGTCATGAAGCAGAAGGAGAAGCTAATGAAAGAAGGGAAGTATACTCCCCCACCTCACCACTCAGGCAAGGAAGAGCCAAGGCCTTGATGAGCCAGCCAGTGGTGACATTGGGTGGCTTCGTTCTTTATGATGGGATGAAAGTATATCCCCTGTTGTCCCCTGGAAATGTATATTTCTTAAAACAGACATCTCCTTCCAAAGGTTAAAAATCATCCTGCTTTTCCCAGCCCGAGTTCTCTCTGTACTTTGCCATTAGGACAACCACCCCAGGCAAGTTGGTGGCAGTGGTTCACCCTTCAGTATATGATCTGTGATTCTGCCTGTATCTGAAAATAGACATTTTGAAAAGTAAACATTTACCAGTGTAAAAAAAAAATTAGCAAAAAAAAAAAAAGGAATTGCCTGCATGGAGCATGTGATTTTTGTATTGCTGCCATGACCAAGTGACACCTATTAATACTCAACATGCCAACTGGTCTGCTTCCTAGGAGAGAAGGTTAATGGTCTTAAGGGATGCTTTGCCACTCTCCCGGTTAGTGGGAAGAATGAAGCATTCCTATAAAAATGGCAAAAGTGTAGCGATGTAGAAACACAAAAGAAAAGAGTTCTGAAGGGAGAAAATGGAGCCCTGACTCCTAACTCCTCAAGAGGTTAGAAGGTAGAAGAGATTTACAGAGAAGAAAATGAAGAAGAAAGAACATTTGAAGCAAAAGAAGAAGGATGAGGATCTTCTGAAGAGGTTAGAGTTGGAGCTTCGGGGAGGAAGAAGTTGTTACTCCTCCAAAGTATGAAGAAATTGATCAACAGGTTGCCTTCAGATGAGAGGGCATCCACTAAGGGTCAGAGGAATAAGACGTAAGTAACTGGTGACTTCCTCTTGAGGGGAACAGCGACCTGGAGTCCTAAAAAGTCTCATCAAAAAGGATTTAAGCTAAAAAAGAAAGTGAGGAAAAGTATCTATGTCTATCCAGTGACCTTGATACCACAGAAAATAGCTATAACATAGGAAGAACAACAATACAAGCACCCCAGAATTCACTGAGAAAATCCAAAAAAGTATCCAGTTACAAAACCCATGACCTCGGATATCTATACACAAATGCACAAAATCTGAATAACAAACCAAAGGAGGTCTCAGGATCCTAAAGCAAGGAGGTCGATTGATCTCATCAGTTTCACTGACTTCTAGTGTGATAGGATCCATGAATGGAACCTAGCTCTGAAAGGGTACACCTTTTACAAAAAGAATGCACTAGGTAAGAGTGGGGAAGAACTGTAATAAGACATGAATTTCCGAGGGAAATCCAGGGAAGAAAAGGCAGAGAACATTTGAATGAAGATCAACAGAGGCAGAAATAGGATCAAGACTATCAACGGATTATACTACGGATCACCAGTTCAGAATAAGGAAATGGATGCTTCAAGAATTAATTCAAGCACTACCTTCTACAAGCACTATCTTTCCTCATTCCTCCTCACCCCATGCACTTGTGCACACACACACACACACACACACACACACACACACACACACACACACACATATTTATTCTGTATGTGTGTGTTTGCATGTTGTCTTCCCTGATAAAATTGTGCTCTTTGACAATAGACGCTAATTTATTTATGTCTTCGTGTTCTCAGACACCACACCTGACACATAGTAGATGAGTAACAAATGCCTTTTGATTGATTTAGTGATTGATAGAATAGCTCAGGAATCTGATCACAAGTAGAGTGGCAATCAGGAACTTTGATTTTTTTGGACATCTGTTGGAGCTTGCTCTTTACCAAAAGCTGAACAACTAATCATTTCTTGACTTGCCTCAATTATAGTTTCATCCTCCAAAAGGAAATGAACTGAGGGGAAAAATTATTCTGGATTCAATTCTCATCATCAAGCAGCAACTGGTTTCAGAAAAGGCTACATTTTGAAAATTTCCACTTTACTGCTCTTTCTGGTCTCTGGGAGCAATCGGAACCCGTCTTTCACATGATAATGCTTTAAATACTGGGAGAAGGCTTTCATTTTTCCATGTGCATCCCTAGCACCTTCAGCTGATCCTCATATGGTATGAACTGAAGGACCTTCAGCATCTTGGCCTTCCTCCACCAAACACTCCCCAGTTTAACAATGTCCTCCCTTAGATGTGGTACCATGACTAAAGACAGTCCTCTAGGAGTTGTCTGATAATGGGAGAGTTTAATAGGACTATCACTCCCCTCCCACTGGACACGCTATTTAGTACAATCCAAGATCACATTGGCTTCTATGGCTGCCGTATGACATTAGCTACAAGCTCGTATTAAAGTCCACCAAAAAAAACCCCAGATCTTTTCCATATGAGCTGTTATTTAACCACAGTTATTCTGTCTTATACTTGTTGCTAAAATGTGGAGGGTCCAATGGAGATAGTGAAAGGCCTCAAGAACATGTGATATAAGAATCAGCTAAAACAGCTGGGGATGTTCAGGCAGAAGAGACCTGGGGAAGGGTGAAGTGGGTTGTAATTCCTTTCTCTGAGTATTTTAGTAGAACAAAGATTAGAAACATTCTTCTTGGCTCCAGAGAATAGCACTAGGAGCAGGGCCAAGAGGAAGATTTCAGGTTGATACAAGGAAAACTTCCTCACAATAAAGGCTATGCAAAAAAGGGAATAAGTTTCCACAGGAAACCTCTGGAAGTAGTGAGTTGCTCCTCCCTAGAGGTCTTCAAATAAAGGCTGAATAACTACTTGGATATTTGGTAGAAGGAATCACTTTGCAGGAATGGGTTCAACTAGATGCCTTCTAAGGTTCCTTTTAAATCTAATAATCTAAGTCCAATAAATGCTTCTAAATCAAATAAATGCTTGTTGCTTGTTGACTTGACTACTAAGTGCCTGAAAACCACTCCAGGATAGCCCACATAGATCACTCACCTTTATTCTTTCCAACATTGTCTCCTCTCCTTTTTTTTTCTTTTTTTTCCTTTTTCTCCTGTCCTTGTCTTCAGGACTAGAGTGCTAGGGAAGAGAGGAGAGATAGAGGGTTAAAAAATTCCATCTCAAACCCTCCTAGAAGGAAATCATCCAAATAGCAGCCTGGTTATTTCACCTATGGTTTACCAACTTTCTCAACATTTCCCAATAGTTTATTAATAGTTCACAGACTCTTAGAATATCTTTCAAAATTGAAAGAGACCTCAGCAGCCATCCAGGATGCCCTTTATAATATCTCTATTAAGTGATCATCTAACCTCCAGTGAGAGGGAAGCCAGTACTTCCCAAGGCAGCCTTTTCCTTGTTTGCATAGCTTTGATTATGAAATTTTTCCTCATATTATGCTGAAATATGTCTCTCTGCAACTTTACCTTTTGCTTCTGGTCTTGCCCTTTGGCAGAACTGGTTCACTTTGCACAATGTTTCTCACAGGGCAATATGAGAATGGACCTGTAACTAGGGCAGGGCAGCTGGAGCTGATCTAGGTGTCAAAAGGAGACCGAGGTTGGTTCATCCTCTGTGAAAGTGAGGCAAACTTTGCATCTTATTCACCGATCTAGAGGCTTTAAAAAGAACTAGAAAATCCCAAAAGAAATAGAGAAACAACTACTTCTTTTCATCTGAAACAGAATATAAAACTTATCTATTCAAAGAGAGAAGTATTATTCTCATTTTCTAAATAGGGTTAGAATCAACTGTACTTGTCTCTGCCCAACTCGGTACTCGCATCTGATAAAAAATAAAAATAAAAAATGTGAGGAAAATGCTAATAATTTTAAAATAGTAAAACAACTCACAGAATACATGGAGGTTCCCCAACACTATCTTTCCTAAGTTGGTTTGTCCATTGATCCAAGAAATCAATCTTGTAATGAGCTTTACAAGTTCGCCCTAAGTGCTGTACTGAATGCGGAATTTGCTGACACCATCTGCAGGGGGTGGAAGGGGGGAAGATGTACTACTGCCAATGTTCTCATTTGCATAACACCAAGGAAGGGTAGTGTGGGAAGAATGGTCGCAAGATTTGTTTTGACTATTCTAGGACCATTTCAAGTTTCAACATTGGAAAACAGTTCCCTTTGTGCCAATCCCTTTTGAGAAATGCTGGAAGACTTTCATTGTGGAATGAAATCAATTAAAACTAATTAATCACCCTGATTTGAGTATGAGAATCTGGGTTCAGTGTGGTACAGTGGAAAGAGTGCTATATTGGGAGTCAGATGACCTGAGTTTGAGTCTTGAGTATGCCACTTAGTACCTGGGTGACCTTGGGTGAGTCATCTAACTTCTAGATTTAAATTTCCTAATCTGTAAAATGAAGGAGTTGGGCAAAATGATCTCTAAGGTCTCTTCCAGCTCTAAGTCTATGGTCCAATTCTTAACCCTTAATCTGGTATTCAAGTCCTTCTACAATAGGGCTACAAACTATTTTTTTTCTGGATTTACATTCCCATTTTCCAATTTGCATATTCTATGCACCAGCCAAACTGGATGTTCTAGCAACTAGTATGATTCCTTACACATAATAGGCATTTAATATTTGTGAAATATACCTGATTTTTTTCTTTGCAAGTTGCTACATTAGGACTGTATTTCTTTCCACCTAACTCTCCACTTTCTATCTGCGGCTCTGCTTGGTTTCAGCCCCACAAAACATGATACCCTGGTGCTTCCTTTCCAGCTTCCTTTTGTGTGTTGTCTTCTCCCATTAGAGTTTAAGCTACTTGAAGGCAGGGGCTGTCTTTCTTTTTCTTATTTGTATCTCCAGCAACTAGTAAAGTGCACATAGTAGGTGTTTAATAAATGTTTATTGTATTATTGGATCTTCTGTGTGTGTGACTAGCATATGCACTTGCCAATAATATTTCTAGACTCACTGTTTTCTCAGGTACAGATGGATGGACAACCCATATTTTTTGTAACTTGTATGACCTAGTTCTACCATCAATGCCAGCTAATAAAGAGAAGTCAGTTCTCTGGAGTTGAAAAATGACATGGTATAATCCTCACTCTGAGTCCAGTGAGGGCTAATTGAAGTGGATACATATATCCCATGCATCTAACTTGAGGATTTAGAATCCAATATGAAAGGCGTTACCACATGGAGAGCTCAAAGTAAATTAATTTAAGGAGTTCTTCAAAGTATAAACCTCCAACACAAACCAAAGTTGGATGAGGTTTGAGGTTAAGTCTCACAGCTTCCTAAAGGGCACATTTGTAGAAGAGAAAGGATGCTTAGCATCGAAACACACTGAAATTTTCTGAAGTTGATGCCTAAAGGAAGAGTGAGTACATTAACCAATCCAGCTGTCCAAAAGTCGGGGGTAATGTTAACCAAGAAGTATATTACTATGATTCTATCGCTGTGTCCCATTATTTGTATAACTGTTTCCATTTTCATTTTTTATTTGGGTATGATAATTGACTGTGATAAGCTCCCCGAGTAGAGGTCTGGAGCATACAGAATGGTAAGATGCAAGATCCCAGCTAAGTCTGAGCAGCAGCACTAAGGGTGAGTGATGGCTAGTTCATATTAACATATTGAAATGATCTCAATTAAAGTCCTGTAAGGAGATGACTCAAAAGGGAGGGCCTCTCTAAACTTAATAGCCTAATTTTTACAGGTACAGGAAACCTATTAGGGACATAATGTGTTGACCTGCCTGAGAAAAGAAGATATCTTCATAAGTGGCTTTCATAAGTAAAGAATATTATGTTTCTTCCTCATGAGTTGTCACTGTTACATTACTGGAAATTTCCAGCTACTCATCTGGAGACCTGTGGAGTCTTTTGTCACAATATAGAAAACTAAAGGAAGATAGATTTTTCCAACTTAGAAATCTCTTTGTGGGAGAGTCTTAGGTGGTTGATTAAGTCCCACCCCCAACCTTTAATGTATTGAATGGAATGAACACTGAACTGGGAGTCAGAAGGTCTGGGTCCTTATCTTAACTCTTCCACTAATTAGCAATATGATGCTAGGCAAATCATATCATCTCAATGGGCCTTGGTTCACTCATCTGGATAAGATAATTAGACTAGATAACGTCTAAGGTCCTTTCTGATAGTCTATGATTCTGAGGGTTAAAGCTCATTTCATTGATAGCGATATCTCCCAAACTTCATTGAGACTCAAAAGTGGACACCAATGACCACTAAAACTGTTTGGCATAAAAAGGAACTAAAATAAGATTTACTCTAAATATTCACACATTTAGAACTGGAAGGAATCTTATAGATCATCTCCTTTAACCCTTTTGTTTTCGATAACATCCAAGAATTTAAAACCATGATCTTATCAATGGAGTCTGCCCTACAGTTATGGAGACTGAAACCCATTCATGACACCTCAACCTGTGTCCCTTGCCCCCAAAGTCATATTTTAATGCCTTGATTGAGCATGAAGGCAACCCTGGGTTCTCAAAGGCTATGCCAGCTGACCACCAGCTCTGACTGGTCTACAATTATGGAAAAGTTTCAAGTCCAGGTAATGGACTGTCTACTTTCCAAAGACCAGTCAAGCTAAGAATGATGGCCACTTGGAGATGAATTTTTTAGTTATGAAATCTCATGAAACAGAATAAGCATTTGGAAATGGAAATTCACATGAAACAACAATGTTTACAATATAGAAATAGCTCTTTAACCTTTAGGCTGTGCATGTGGGCATCCCAGGTCATTTCCCTGGGATTTCCTCCCCATTTCTACCTTTCTTTTGGCAATATGGGAAACAGCTGAGGCAGGTGGAAGCTAACAATGCAGGAAATTTTTCTGGATGACTTGAGAGTTGGTGCCATTGGGTAGGGAGGCTGCTATTTGAGCCGTGGTTTGGTAGTCACAGAGACTGTGTAGCGGGGCACAGCAAATGCATTAGAGAATACATTTTGGTTTGAGTAAATGAGGTGATATGAGTTAAAGAAGCCTTTGTGGGGTACAAACCAATAAAGATTGATGAATAAAGAGCAATCCCATGGGGATGATCATAGATGTTGATTTGGAAGGGACCTTGCAGTTCATCTAACTAACTCATTTTATAGATGAAGAAACTGATTGTGTGTTATAATTTGCCCAAGTTTACACAAGTAGTAAGTAAAGAGATTCAAGGATTTGAACCCAGATACTCAGATTCCAAATTCTAAGCCCATGCAGCTGTATCACCCTGAATCTCTTGATCATTAGTCTTTTTTCCAGCTATCATCATCATGGAGGAGGGAGGGGAATGTGTGTCTATGTGTATGTTCAAGGGTGCCTACATCAGTCTAGGGTCAGGGCTTGTGCTGATCCAGTATACCCACACAAAGTATGCATCAGAAATGGAGAAGTAAATGATGGTGATAGCTATGTTCAGATCCAGTCTGACACTGCTTACCTGAATTATACCAGATAAGTTTGTTTCTTTCTATACATATAGATAAGTGGGGCTGGGGTTATGGACTACCTAAGAAGGTGTTGACACTGTAGTTCCCTCCTAAAAGATCCTTCCGATCCCCCACACCAGAAGTGTCAAACATGCTGCCCCAAGTGTGCCTGAATCAGATTAAAATGGAATTGGGAAATATTTATCAAAATAAATACAAATACAATAAAACACAGATAACATTGCATTTTAAAATTAAGTCAGGAAAGAGGTTGGCAAGATGGCAGAGTAAAAGCAGGGACTTGCTTGAGCTCTCCCCCAAACCCTTCCAAATACCTGTAAAAATGACTCTAACAAATTCTAGAGTAGCAGAATCCACAAAATGACAGAGCAAAACAAATTTTCAGGCTAAGACAACCTGGAAGGTCAACAGGAAAGGTCTGTTGCAAGAGGCTGAGAGAGGAGCACAGTCCAGTGCAAAATGTGCCAGCAAAGACCCAGCCCTAGCAAACCTGGATCAGGCCACAGGGGACTGGATCACTGGCAGCTGTGGTGGTTTCCAGACTTCTCAACCCACAAATCCCAAAGACAACTTAGAAGGTCAGTAGAAAAGGTCTGTTGGGGACCTGGGTGAGAGAGGAGTGCAGTCCAGCCCTAGCTCCAGGGCAGTAGTGGTGCCAGGGGCAGTGACAGCTTCTGGAACTCTCAGCACTTAGATGGTGGGGAAATCAAGTGGCTGATCAGAGGGGGTTTGCAGGGATCTCTTTGCTGGTGCTGAGGCAGAGTTCTCTTGCTTTGCCCATGCTTGGTTCGGGGTCACAGTCCTGCATGGCAAGGAGGAGCTTGTGGCAGTGGTGGAGAAGGAATCTTCCTCACAGTTCCAATGCATAAAAGAATGGTTGTGGTTACTCACAGACCACAGCACAGTCCAGGAGAGGATCAGACACTTCTCCTTTGATCATACCATCTTGGAAGAACTGAAAATTTACAGGTCCCTAGAAGTATCTCTGAAAACAGCTGCACAAAACTCCTGAAGTTTCAGAAGTATACCTTCTACACTAGAAGCAGAATCCTACCTTTTTTATTTTTTTTATTTTTAGTTTACAACACTCAGTTTCACAAGTTTTTGAGTTCCAAATTTTCTCCCCCTCCTTCTCCTCCTGGCTCCCACCCAAGACAGCATGTAATCCAATATTGGTTCTATATACACCTTCACATTGAATTTATTTACATAATAGTCCAGTTGTGAAGAAGAATTATAACCGATGGAATGAATCATGAGAAAGAAGAAACAAAACCAAAAAAGAAGAAAAAAAAGATAGCAAATAGTTTGCCTCAATCTGCATTCAGATTCCATAATTCTTTCTCTGGATGTGCATAGCTTTTTCCATCATGAGTCTTTTGGAGCTGTCCTTGAACCTTGCATTGATGAAAGAGCCAACTCTATCAAAGTTAGTCCTTACAGATACTGGGTGTCTGAAATCATGTATAATGTTCTCCTGGTTCTGCTCTCCTCATTCAGCATCAGTTCATATAAGTCTTTCTAAGTTATTGTGAAGTCTGTCTCTTTCTCATTTCTTATAACACAATAGTATTCCATTACATTCATATACCACAATTCGTTTAGCCATTCTCCAACTGATGGGCATAGCCTTGGTTTCAAATTCTTTGCCATCACAAAAAGAGCTGCTATAAATAGTTTTGTGCATTCCGGTCCATTCCCCACTTGTGTGATCTCTTTGAGATACAGCACTAGAAGTGGTATTGCTGGGTCAAAGGGTATGCACATTTTTATAGCCCTTTGGGTGTAGTACCTAACTGCTCTCCAGAATGGCTGGATCAGTTCACAACTTCACCATCAATATAACAATGTTCCAATTTTCCCACATCCTCTCCAGCATTTATCATTTTCCTGTTTTGTCATGTTAGCCAATCTGACAGGAGAGGTATGGTACCTAAAGAGTTGTTTTGATTTGCATTTCTCTAATCAATAGTGATTTAGAGAATTTTTTCATATGACTATAGATATCTTTAATTTCAAAATCCTACCTTAACAAAGCATTAAAAAGTAAAGTAATTGGCTTGGAAAATGAGCAAACTGCAGGAAAAAAATCAGCCTATAGAATCTTATTTTGGTGACAAAGAAGATCAAAACATACAACAAGAAGAAGACAACAAAGTCAAAGCTCCTACATCCAAAAACTCCAAGAAAAATATGAATTGGTCTTAGGTCATGGAAGCCATCAAAAAAAGATTTTGAAAATAAAGTAAGAGAAGTAGAGGAAAAATTGGAAAGATAAATGAGACTGATGCAAGAAAATCATGAAAAATGAGTCAACAGCTTGCTAAAAGAAACCCCCCAAAATACTGAAGAAAATAATACCTTAAAAATAGACTAGACCAAATGGCAAAAGAGATCCAAAAAGTCAATGAGGAGAAGAATGTCTTAAAAAGCAGAATTGGCCGAATAGAAAAGGAGGTACAAAAATTCACTGAAGAAAATAATTCCTTAAAAGTTAGAAATGGAGCAAATGGAAGCTAATGACTCTATGAGAAATCAAGAAATTATAAAACAAAACCAAAAGAGTGAAAAAATAGAAGATAATATAAAAGATCTCATTGGAAAAAACCAGGAAAATAGATCCAGGAAAGATAATTTAAAAATTATTGGACTACCTGAAAGACATGATAAAAATAAAAGAACCTAGATATCATCTTTCAAGAAATTATCAAAGAAAACTGCCCTGATATTCTAGAACCAGAGGGTAAAAAAGAAATTAAAAGAATGTACCAATCACCTCCTAAAAGAGATCCCAAAAGGAAAACTCCTAGGAATATTGCAGCCAAATTCCAGAGTTCCCAGGTCAAGGAGAAAATATTGCAAGCAGCCAGAAAGAAACAATTCAAGTATTGTAGAAACACAATCAGGATAACACAGGATTTAGCAGCTTCTACACTAAGGGATCAAAGGGCTTGGAATATGATACTCCAGAGGTCAAAAGAGTTAGGATTAAAACCAAGAATCACCTACCCAGAAAAACTAAGTATAATCCTTCAGGGGGAAAATAGATATTCGAAGAAATAGAGGACTTTCAAGCATTCTTGATGAAAAGAAAATTTGACTTTCAAATACAAGACTTAAGAGAAGCATCACAAGGTAAACAGGAAAGAGAAATCAAAAGGGACTTATTAAAGTTGAATTATTTACATTTCCTACATGGAAAGATGATATTTGTAACTCATGGGACCTTTCTCAGTATTAGGGTAGTTGGAAGGAATGGGTACATATATATACATATATGTATGTATGTATATATATATATGTATATGTAATATGTGTGTGTATGTATATATAGAGAGGCAGAGATGGAGACAGGGGGCACAGGGTGAGTTGAATATGAAGGGATGATATCTAAAAATAAAATTAAGGGGTGAGAAAGGAATGCACTAGGAGAAAGAGAAATGGAGAGGTAGAATGGGGTAAATTATCTCATATAACAGAGGCAAGAAAAAGCCTTTACAGTGGAGGGGAAGAGGGGGGAGGTAAGAGGAAATAATTGAACCTTGCTGTCATTGGATTTGGCTTAAGGAAGGAAAAACATACACACTCATTTGGGTATGAAAATCTATTTTACCCTACAGGAGAGTAGAGGGGGGCGGAGGTAACAGAAGGAAGGGCCAATTGGGAGAGGGGGTAATCAGAAGCAAATACTTTTGAGGAGGGACAGGGTCAAAGGAGAGAATAGAATAAATTGGAGGGCAGGATAGGATGGAGGGAAATATAGTTAGGCTTTCACAACATGACTATTATGGAAGTGCTTTGCATGACTACACATGCATAACCTATATTGAATTGCTTGCCTTCTCAATGAGGTTGGGTGAGGAGGGAGAAAGTGAGAGAATTAGGAACTCAAAGTTTTAAAAAACAAATGTTAAAAAAATTTTTTACATGCAACTGGGAAATAAGAAATACAGGTAATGGGGTATAGAAATCTATCTTGCCCTGCAGGAAAATAGAAGTGAACCGGATAAGAGAAGGGGAGTGTGATAGAAGGGAGGGCAGATTGGGGGAAGGGATAATCAGAATGCACACCACCTTGGGATAGGGGGAAGGGAGAGAAGGGAAAAAAATTTGGAACTCAAAATCTTGTGGAAGTGAATGTTGAAAATTAAAAATAAATGAATTAATAGAAAAAAAAAACTAAGTCAGTACATGACTGGCATACAATTCAAGGGATCCTTTGATACAGCTTAGTGGCCCCCATTTCTATTTGAGATTGTTTGACACCACTGCCCTAAACTATACAATGGTTTTTGCAAATCATTTGTGACTCTTCCATAGCATTTTGAAGACCCATGGTGTTGTGGAAAAGACACCAAGTCTTTGACACTGTGGTGGGTCATTGTGTTGATCAGAGTTACTATTTGTTTTGCATGACTTCATATTTGTAATAGATTTTGTATTTCTTGCCTTTTCAATGGGTAGGGGAGCAGGTGAGGAGAGGAAGAGAATCTGAAAATAAAAATAAAATAAAATTGAATAAAAAAAGAGAGAAAGAAAAGCACCAAATGAATAGACAAGAAACCTGGGTTCTACTCACAGCTATGGTGCTGGCTGGGTGAACTTGGATAAGAGATTTAAATTCTATAAGCTTAAAGCCTTGAACTTGGACAATAGACTTAAATTCTCTCTGTGGTAGTAGCTGGGTGAACTTGGACAAGAGACTTAAACTCTCCTAGGCTTCAGTTTACCCAATAAGAATTCTAAACTAGATCTCTGAGATAACTTCTAGTTACTTTATTCATGTCATAGATAAGAAAAAAATTGTTGAACTATTCAGGGTCAAGCATAAACAATGATGACAGATTTGCCACTATTAATTTGCTTCAGAGTTAATGTTATAAACATTTAATGAACGCTCTTTGGGTCCTGCCATTCAGTTAGTTCTGAATTCACTTAACCAAACCATCTTCCGATATTGTCTATGAGAATAGCATGAAACTCTGTCAAATGTTTTGTTAAAGTTTAGATAAATTCTATCTACATAAATCCTCTAGTCTCCCAGTCTAAGGACCTTGTCAGAAAGAGGTTAGGTTGAGAATGGCATGATGTGTTCTTTGTGATCTCTGTTTACTTTCCTAGATATTCACTATCTTTTTGATGATATCTTATTCAATTTTTCATGAATCGAAGTCAAGCTTTTTTCTATCACAATTTGGATAATATTTGCCCTACTTGGGTTTTTCAGCACCTCTTCTGTCCTCCATTATCTTTTAAAGATCACCAACAGTGCCTCAGCAACTATATCTAGAGACATCCCAGACTACTGAAAGAATTTCACATTTAAATCATAATATAGTGGATTTAAAGGTTGCAACTCTCTCCGAGGTCATCCAGTCCAACTGTATGATTTTGCAGGTGAGGAAACTCAGTTCTAGAGAAACCAAGTGACTTGCCCAAGGTCACAAGCTTTCAAATGGCAGAGCCAGGATTAAAAACCAGGTACTCTGGTGACTTAAACTCATCAGGGACAGCAAGTTAATCTCATATTATCCCTCTGCTTTTATTGGATTTCAACTCCCCATAAGCCATGTTTGTTCTTTCCTTTCTGTTTCCAAGATTATTCTCCTTGGCAGAAAAACTGGAAGCAACATGATTTCAGTAACTGCCTCTTCTCTGATATCTGTTATTATCATCCCATTCACTCCAAGCAGCAGTTCTTTCCTTTCTTTGATCTCCCTCTTTCCTCCAAAATAAAAGAATAATAAAACAGTCACTTTTGTTATCCTTAGATTTCCTAAGCATTATCAGTTCCTTTAGAGCTTTAGAATCCCTGATGCTATTTCTAGCTGACCAGTCATACTTTTCTATTCATCTCTCATTATCCATCCTTCCTTCCAGCTTCTATGCATAGCTTTTAAAAAAATCTTAGTTGATCAGGGAGAATTTACATTGATCTCTTTGGACAATTACCCCCTTTTCCTCATAAAAATTAATTCTCTCTGTGTTGTCAGAACTTTATTATGGAAAACTATGTGGTCCAAGCCATCCCTTATATTAGGCTGTCTGGCTCATTTTGTTTGAAAACTCTACTTTCTGAATTTATTTATGGAAATGTCAGGTTCTGTGTTTTATTACTGACCCCTTTCTTGGTTTTGTCTCCTGTGGATTTGGGCTATACTTCTATTGCTAGAGTTTTTCCCTCTCATTAGCTCTCAGTGGTATCTGGCTTGGTGGATGTTCAGTCTTCTCTACCCTCCCTTCCTATTAGTTTAAAGGTCTTTTGATTGTATTTGCAAAATTCTATACAAATAAATTTTAGAAGCTCTTGCTAGTTTCAATCCTTTCCTGGCCAATAGCCTACATTTCTGTATTTTAAATTATGTTTTAGAAATCCAAAACTGATGCTCAGATACCATATCCTTCAGCAGCTGTTCACTTCCCAAATCTGACTTTCTTTTCTCTATCCCTTGCCTTGAATTAGCAGCAGTGATGCAAACACCTTGTACCTCTAAGATCTTTAGTTTCTTCCCCAAGATTTCATAATTCTAGATTCTCTCTAATTCTAGATTCTATCTGTGCCCAGGTAAATCACCATAAATAGGTGAGTATCCTTAGAACCTCCATATCTAACAACGTAAAAGTTTCTGACAGCCATAGAGAAGAGGATAGATAGACTCTTGGTGTTGCAGATGAATGTCAAAGACAGTTCTAGAATAACATGACCATCAAGAGATGGTAAGAGAGAAGTAAACACTGGCAGAGCTACCAGTATACTTAGCTTGGAGACTTCCCTGACTAGAACCTCTCATTAATAAGACCAGGTTTATAGTTACTTAAAGCATAATACTAAATGATGGCAAGGTCAAGAGTCTGTGGACCATTTCAATCTGTTCCTATCTATGGCCACAGGTACACCACTCATTCTACAAGTGGCAACCACTGTTCAAATAGGAAACCTGACCAGAGAATACAGAGGCTTCAATATAGTCCACCCAAACAAGATCAGTAAGCACTTAGTAAGTACTTAGTAAGTCAGTAAGTACTATGTGTGTGGTACCATCCTAAGTACTGGAGATAAAAAAAGAAAGGAAAAACAGCTCCTGCTCTGAAGCAGCTTACATTCTGGAGGCAAGAGAAGAGAAGCAGTATTTACACAAATAAGTATATACATGGTTGTTTGACTAACAAAGAGGGGCATCAGAAAATACTTATAGTATTACAGGAGATGACAGGGACTTGAACCAACCAAGGACACTTACTAGCTAGGCAAGTCACTTAACCCTGTTTGCCTCAGTTTCCTCATCTGTAAAATGAGCTGGAGAAGGAAAAGGCAAAGTACTTCAGTATCTTTGCTGAGAAAACCCCCAAAAGGGATCACAAGTCAGACAAGTCAGACACCTCAACAACAACAACAAGGAAATCTAAAAGAGATAAGTGAAGAGAAAGTTCACTCCAAGCATGTGCAACAGACACATGGGCATAATCTGGAGATAGTAACGCTAAATTCAAGTAACAGTAGGTCAGTTTGGCAGGAATGTAGACTGAATGAAGGGAAATAATGTGAAATAAATCTGGAAAGGGAACTGGGAGCCAAATTGTGAAAGGTTTTAAATGTCGAGCTCAGGAGTTTTTATTATTATTCTGGAGTAGTAGTTCTTAACCTTTTTTCTGCCATGGACCCCTTTGGCAGTCTGGTGAAGCCTACAGACCCCTCCTCAGAAGTTTTTAGAAATTCATAATTGAAGTAAATGTTAAATTTCAACTAGAAGTTAGTGAAATTAAATTTGTATTTTTCCCTTAGGGGTTCAAGGACACCAATGGGTCTGTTGGGGGGCGGGGGGAAGCAGGGAGGGAGGCAGAGAGAGAGAGAGAGAGAGAGAGAGAGAGAGAGACAGAGAGAGAGACAGAGACAGAGACAGAGACAGAGACAGAGAGACAGAGAGAGAAAGAGAGAGACAGAGAGACAGAGAGACAGAGAGAGAGAGAGAGAGAGAAAAGAGAGAAAGAAAGAGAGAGGGAGACAGAGAAAGAAAGAAAGAAAGAAAGAAAGAAAGAAAGAAAGAAAGAAAGAAAGAAAGAAAGAAAGAAAGAAAGAAAAAATCAGGAAGGCAGGAAGAAAGGAAGGAAGAGAAGGAGGCCAGGGGAAGAATGTGAAGTATATGTGACCTGCTGAATACCGGGTCCTCTTCATCCACACATTTCATTAAGATGTGCTTAGAAAATGCTATTTTGTTTCTACCTTGAGGTTATAGACCAGGATTCTCATTTACTACCAACAGTCACCTCGTTCAGCCCAGCTACAGTTATGAGTTTTAGCTACAACTGTTTGGACCAATGGGAGGAAAAAGGAGGCATTTACAGAGACATTTCCTAAAGAGATGCTTACATTATTTCCAGATATAAAGAATCCAACATACAGGTCAGGGCATATAGGCCCAATAAGGGGAAGATGCCCACCTGACAGGCATCCTGAAGAAGAAGGCATCAGTGGGGATTGGTTTGGGTGTGCCAAACATCTAACCCAGAGAGAGTCAAAGGTGAACAAGAAGAGACAGTGATACATTTATCGTCACCAGGAAACAGAGCTAGAAGCAGGGTTGGGAGGGGAGAAACACTCACCCAGACTGTGGGAGAATACTGAGAATTGGACCTAATGTTCCCATCCTCTTTGTTTACTGCTTTCTTCTTGGAGTATGCTTATTCTAGCCTACCACACACCGTGCTAATGAACTACACTGCTTTCTCCTTACTATGTTGTTTTAAAATAATTCCTTTGTATAGTCTTGCAAGGCCAGTCGCACAGAAAGACTTAGGTAATAAGCAGCTTAGAGACAAGGATGCGAAAGGAGAATGTCACAGAAGAACAGAAGATGCTCTAAGGAAAATAATGGAATGATGCCAAGTAAGCTTTCTGCGAGACTAATAAATTCAGAGATGACAGGTCAGGTAGGCTGACACCGGGAGGGGGAGGACTGGAGAGTAATATGTGGAATCTGACTCTGTGTACAAAGTTGTAACAAAGTGTGATGTGTGGAACTCAGCAATACACGTAAAACCTGTGTATATCGCTTCTAGAGGGGAGCTGAATAAGTTTACCAAGACGGAGCCCAGAGAGAGGGGCAGGCACAAAGGAGATAATTGGGACTTCAGATGGCGAGCAGACAAATTTGGCAATTTGAATTTCCTGAGTTGATAAAGGCTCCAGAGAGGGAGAGCTTTGATGGATTCTATGGTGGGGTTTTGTTTTGTGAGAATCCCCATTCCCCCCTCCATCTCCACCCTGACCAGGCCACTATTGTTCCTATGTTCCTAAAAACCCACTCCATGCTTTCGGGGGAGCCTCTGTGATAAAGTATAAGTTAATGATAGTGTCTGTCCCGTAACCATCACTCATGGTGTTTTACTGGAGAATTACCTCTCTCCACAACAATCCTCCCCATCCCCTCCCTACCCTGTCATCCTAACCACATTCACACTCTCTTCCCTCTGCCATAGCTACCTAAGGCTGAAGTTCAACAGTGAGTGTCCTTTCAGCCCTGACCCTCAGTGATAGACCTGTTACTGGGGCAACCTTCCCTTGGCTCTTTCCATTACATGGCCCTGACCCCCAGTGTGCCCCTGTTTTCTTCCCCTACCCTGTAAGCTTTTACACGTGCTCTGAGCTCTTCTAGAAATATTTTTGTGGTCCTGGTGAATTTAAACGCAGTTTTCTTTTTTTATTTTTTCTAGTGTCTGTGTGGTAGAGAGGATCATGGCAGGAGGAATAATGTATCATTGATCCCACTGTATCAGCTATTTGAGTGCTACCTGAAATTCAGACTGGCTGGATGGAAGGGGTAATAGAATATTACTGCCACTGCCTTTCCTAAGCAGTAGCTCTGGGGTAGGAATGGCTAAGAGAAAATGGGTAATTGTGGCATAATCGATTTAGGATCGATAGAAGAAATGATTTCTAGAGGAGGGAGAAATTGTTTCAAATGGAATGGATCACCATAAAAAGCTAAAGGATTGCCTCCTCTGTTAATTTTTAGAACCCGGAGATTTTTAGAACCCATAGAAATTTTTAATTTTTTAAATTTAAATTTAATTTAATTAATTGAAGTTAAATTAAATTTAAATTTGAAAATTAATTAATTTTTAGAACCCAGAGAAAGCCTCCTTGGTGTGGAAAATTTGGATTTGAGATAGGTGGTGACTGGAGGCAGGTCTTTAGGTCTTCCTAAAGGGATTCTCCACAGTGCCTTGCACATAGATGATGCTCCAGAAAGACTTATTGGGTTCCATTATAAATCAAAAACGTAATAAGCACCAGCAGCATCAGCTAAAGGGAAGAATTCCAGTCAGAGCTGAGATGAGAAAGTTCATCTTCCAATACCTTGACTTCATTAATAAAAGCATTCGTTAAGTGTTTACTATGTGCCAAGTACTACGCTAACTTCTGGAGATATAACTACAGCTAGGTCCAGATTAGTGGGAATAATGAATCCTGAATCCTGGGGAAGTGGTCTCATTATTTGAATATGAAAGCAAAACAGTCCTAGACCTTAAAGAACATACATTTTAATTATTGTTCAGTCATTTTCAGTTGTGCCTCGCTCTTCACAACCCCATTTGGGGTTTCTCGCCAAAGATACTGGAGTGGTTTGCTATTTCCTTCTCCAACTCATTTTACAGATGAGAAAACTGAGGCAAACATGTTAAGTGACTTGTCCAGGGTCACACAGCTAGTATGAGTCTGAGGCCAGATTTGAATTCAGATCCTCCTAACTCCAGACCAGGACCTTCATCCACTGCTCCACCTAGCTGCCTTTCACACTTTAATAGAAGACAATACATATAAGGGAGGGTGGCGTGGGGAGGAGTTTTGGGGTTTGGAGGGTTAAAGAGACAATGATTAGAGCCATGGGCTCCATACCTTTTCCAGCAACAACAATGGTAGTGATGAATTCAGTGATGGCTCCAGCTTGAAGTGGAGAGAGCAGGGAAGAAAAAGGTTGGGGTGTAATGTGAAGCCTGGCTCAGACCAGCTAGCTTTAGCAGACCACATAAGGTACTCACTAATCAGAACAATGAAGGCTTCAAGGTAGGGTATGCCTTATACCATCCTGTGTATATGGCACCACTCACTATACACATCTTTGTTTTCCCCATAGTCAGCATGGATAGCTTTGAGCTGACCTTACACTCTCCACTACCAGCCTTCTTGTGAGCATATGCTTGCTAAGGCAGGTAGGTAGCACAGTGGAGAGAGTGCTTGACTAAAATCAGGAAGACCAATCTTAGACACTAGCCATGTCACCCTGGGCAAATTAGCTACTGTCTGCCCCAGTTTCCTCACTTGTAAAACGTGGATAGTACCACTTAATAGAACCTACCTCCCAGGGTTGTTAATGAAGACAAAATAAGATAATGCTTATAAAACATTTTGCCAACCCTTGTTGTTGTTGTTGTTCATTCACATCCAACTCTTCACAGCCCCATGGACCATTTTATGCCAGTACTGTCCATGGGGTTTTCTTGGCAAAGATACTGGAGTGGTTTGCCATTTCCTTCTCTAGTAGATTAAGGCAAACAGAGATTAAATGGCTTGCCCAGGGTCACACATCTAGTAAGTGTCTAATACTAGATTTGAACTCAGTTCTTACTGACTCCAGGCCTCCTAGCTGCCTCCCTAAAGTGCCAACCAAAAAAAAATCATGGCTGAGATCAGGGTTGCAGTATAGTACTGTATAAAACAGTATAAAGGTCGGTCACCCACAAAGCAGTCACCCGTGGTTAGGGCTCACCTTGCTTCTAGTCCCATCGAATTCAGCTAAATTATCTGGAGCAAGGCAGCTGCTCAAACTAAGCCTCAGCTTATGTATTTAGAATATGGGTACAATGCTACTGTATTCAGCATGAACAGATCTCCTTGCGATGTTTGTTCATTTGAAGTTCCAGCAATCTCCTTTGTGCCTGCCTTTCCCTATACAGTCCATCTCCCAGATTATGCTCAGCTTCCTTCTTGAAGGTATGATATATGCCTTAGGCTTCATTAGCACTGAGTGCCCACTAACTGAACTAAAAAGCCATAAATATCTGCATTACTATTCATTGCTTTGCATATTGATGGGGCCACGAGTGTGTGTGTGGGGGGGGGTGCAGTAAGGGGAGTCAGAATAGTATTTTCCACCTTTCTCCACTAGCACCACTCAAACCAGCTGAATGAAAAAGATATTTGCTTTGGTGCACTTAGCTAATTATCCTACTCCAATCTCCTTTTTTGATTACTCATTCCTTATTTCCTTTCAGTGAACAGATAATGGAGAAAAAAGCCAGTCATGAGGTAATCTTTTCATGGAGATCTTCTCCTTCTTCTTAATCCTTTTTGTGATCTCATTAAATGTCAAATTATGGCATCCTTTGAACCTCCCTGGCCTTACCTATCAAGAGTGCCCACTATCCAAATCACCATGTTATCCTGACACCAAAAGACAAAACAAACAAACGAGCAAAAAAAGTATCATGCATTTCCCTCTTGGTATCACAGTAGCAAATAAATCCTGGGAAGAATGAAGGGAATGAGAAAAGGAAGAAGTCAGGAGACCTGTGTTCATATGCCGGCTCTGACACTTAACCTCTATGGGACCATGGCAAAGGACTTAATCTCCCTGAGTCTCACTTTTCTATAAAATAAGTATAAGAATACATGTACTCCCTTATAGAGCTATCATGAAGAAGATAATTTATAAACCTTAAAAGTGTTGCATAAATGCAAGTTGTTAATATTAAATATAAAATGCCCTTCTGGTTAACTATATCAAGAAAAGCATAAAACAATGAGATGTATGCCACTGTCATTGAGGATGTCCTGGGTATAGAGACCAAGTCAAAATGGATTTCCCTCTGGATGATGAAACTCTTCAGACACTCCTATTTTCAGATGAAATTGTGCTGATTGCATTAGGCTCTAGACAATTACAGAGCTTCCTAACAAAATCCATGATCACTCAAAAGAGTTTGGCTCAACTATCCACACAAGAAAAACCAAGTGGATGAAGAATGTAAATTATCCAAATTATGATTGTCAGTTGTATGGACAACCCATAGTCTCATCTGTCAGTAAATACATCTCCCACATATATACTCCCACTCCGCCCTTCTCCAAGAACCAACTTGATTCATTCACCCTTTTTTCTTTGCTCTGTATGTTGCTCCTCAGTCACAGTAACCAAGATCTTTAGTAAACACTTCTTGAAGAAACAGTGTAAATAAACAATGAGCTGGCCCCGGGGTGGGGGGGGGGGAACATGACAAAATGGATTGTACTGCCTTTGGGAGGGCACAATATTCTTTTAATGACCTCGAGCTTCCCGAGTAAAGGCCCATCTTTTTAATACCAATATTTTTCTTGTGATTTTAAAATGGAGTTTCTTTCTTAGCATTTTTTCCTCCAAAAAAACTGCTGCTTTTTTTTCCTCCAGTTATTCTGTACTATACTCACGGCTGCAAATTAAAGGATATGGCAGCCTTCAGAGACTGAAATTAAGAACCCCAAGACAGCAATGGAAAGGCACAAGATGGGCTTGACCTGGTAGTAATAAAAACGCAAGCAAGAAATTTAAGAGCAAGAAGTGTATAAGAATATCTTCAAAGGGATGTATGAGCAGAAAAAAATATGGGTCATCCATGAACAAAGAGTAAAGGATAGCAAAATGGGGAGCCTTTGTGCTACATTGATATATAGGAATGGTCAAGGTCCCCAGCATACTGGTTGGTCTCCTTGTGATAAATTTATGGGAAGATATGAATAAGGGTTGCCCAAGAGGGGCAGGCTTATGTGGGTTGCTATTGGTGTTGTGTTTGTCATTAGAAGAAATACCTACTACTATCTATGAGATCACGTATCAATTGAAGTATCAGAGTATTGATAATTATTATGTTAATAAAAGTCATCTTATTCAAAGACATCCTTCCCTCTTCCTTCCAGATAGCAAGAAAGTAGTAGTTCTAACCTCAGTGGTTGCCTTCTCCATGCTTTACCAGCAACTCTCCTAGAGGTATTATTTAGTATGGCCATGGCCTAAGGCAAATAAAGTTGTGTTGTTGTTGTCAGTTGTTTCAGTTATGACCAACTCTTGATGACACCATTTGGGGTTTTCTTGGCAAAGATACTGGAGTGGTTTTCCACTTCCTTTTCCAGTTCATTTTACAGATGAGGAAATTGAGACAAACAGGGTTAGGCGACTTACCTAGGGCCACACAGCTAGTCGTGTCTGAGGTCAGATTTGAACTTACTAAGAAGAGACTTCCTGACTCCAGGCACAGCACCCTATCAACTTCTGCACCTGATTGACTGAAATGAAGTGTGTTCAAAGACTTTAAAGGATTTCTTCAAGCCAGCAATCACTTACTTAAAAGCTTCTGGGGGTAGGGTAGTAGACATATATCAGAAATTGGGGGGGAAGGGTAGTAAGTAGGAGGCAGACCACAGACTGACTCACTTATACCTTGATGATTATATCTTGATGTGGGCTCACCCTGGCTGTCAGGACTCTGGATAAGTTTCTCAAAGCATTTCAAAGTCCATTATTCCTAGTTATTCACATGTTGTTTCCTCCATTAGAATGTGAGTTCCTTAAAAGGAAGTATTACTTTTATCTTTCTTCCTATCCTCAGGTCTTAGCCCAGAGTCTGGCACATAGTAATTCCTCAAGAAATGCTTTTTGATTGATCGATAAGAAGACATTCACATAGAGCAGATGTTCTTAACCTTTTTTGTAATGGACCCCTTTGGCAATCTTGTGAAACTTATGGACCCCTTCTCGGAAAAATGGGTTTAAGTGAGTAAAATAAAAGACCAAGAATTACAAAGAAAACCAACTATATCGAAATGCAGTTATCATATTAATAGAACAAGTTTGCAGATACTAGTGTCAAGAACCCCTGATGGAGAGTGAAGTAATAGTGAAGTATTCCATCCACTTTCTGATTGAATAAACCAAGGCTGAGATTGAATAGCTGTCTTGCCCCAGAGCACCTAACCTAGTTTGGTGGGGCTGAGACAAAGGGAGGTAGGTTTCATGGCTGAGTGAGTGCTTTCCTCCTCGCTCCTCCTAATTCCGTCACTAATGGTTAGAGGTGCTTGACTGTAACAAGGCTCCATCTCCCCCTCACCTCGCTGATCAGCAGCCCACTCATTTGCTCCACAAATTGCCCATGCATCTTGTCCTTGAATCTGCATCTGCTTCCTAACTCACAATGTGTGGCTGCTGCAGTTAGAACAGAGGGACCAATCTGGAACAGGGCCCTTTAAAAAGAAGACTGGGGGAGGGGGAACCCACAGAAGAACACAGAAGGGGGAAGCAATCCCTTTTACTTTCCAACTGGAACGGCTTGTAAAAAAGGAACTGCTGTGCTCCAGGTCAGACCAATTAGCTGAAGCGACAGCACCAACCACAGAGAGCAAGGCTAACTAGTCTTGCTTGCGTGGAGGCTTCCATCATTGCAGAATATGCTTATTATTTTTTTTTGCATGGAAACCAGGCCAGTGTGGTCTCTAGCTTATTCAAGCTGCTGCGCGTAGAGAAAGAGAAGGGAGCAGGGGAAGGAGCCCCTCCAGGCCCTAACCACCCGAATGCTGACTGCTGGCTCCTGACAGACGGGCACCAGGGCAATGACTGGCAGGCGAATGAGCTAGATGCTGAAAGGATGGGCATTGATAATGAGAAATGACACAGCCACTGAGCCCCCATCCTTGTACTACCTCCAGTCCAGTGGGAGGGGGACACCAAGATGAGCTGACTAGACTTATTCAGAGTTTCATTTATTCACAAAACTGCACTAATTCTCATGCTCTTGATCACAGAGAATGAGAAAGGCCAAGGAAGGTGTGTTTATCACATCAAGGGCATAGAGAGTCATAATAAATATTCTAATAAATAATAACATTTTATAGTATTTTAAGTATTATTTCTGTTGATCTTCACAACAACCCTGGAAGGTAAGTGCTATGTATGATTAGTTCCATTCTACAGATGAAGAAGTTGAAGCTGAAAGAGGTTAAATGATTTTCCCAGAGCCACGCAACTAGTGCTAGGCTTGGAGTCAGGAAGACCCGAGTTCAAATCAGGCCTCATACACCATCTAGTTGTGTGACCCTAGTCACTTCACTTCTGTTTGCCTCTGTTTCCCCATCTGTCTGCATCAAATGAGGACAAAAAGAGCACCTACCTTCCAGGGTTATCATGAGGATCAAGTGAGATAACTATAAAGTGCTTAGCACAGTGCCTGGCACATGGGAAGGGCTATATTAATGTTAGTTATCAATTAGTGTCTGAGGCAGGATTTGAACTCAGGACTTTCTGACTCCAATCCCAGGGCTCCATCCACAGCACCACCTAACAGACCTTGTTAAGTCCTAAATACATACACACAGAAAGTAAGGGAAGCAGGGCAATGCCTACATCTAGACCAAGAGAACTGGGGGATACTGAGTAGCCTTGGAGCCTGGGAAGGGAGTAAATGTGTTATAGACTTCATTTGTAACCTGTGTGATATCTGGCCATCATTGAAGCCCTACTTGAGTAATAGTGGGAGGAGCAGACATATCTGGATATGACGCCTATCAGACAGAATCTCAGACAGAGGACCTTGGGTTCATCCATAAGTGCTTGGCTCTTCCCACCTGGGGTAATCCCCTAAACAGACAGGTACACACATTATGTACATGTAAATATACAATCAACAAACTGTCTGCTTGGGCATGGCAGGGAAATATGGATGGATTCCATGATGGGGATCCAAAAGCGTCAAGGAATTGGTGCTTTTCTTCTTCTGCTATCCAACACCTTGTGAAATGCCAATGGTTAATGAAATGGGAACAGCACCAGCTGACAGACCCTTCGCTTAGGGAGAAGCTGGTGACAGTGATGATAAATCAACAGCATTTATTTCTGTGTGCCTGGTGTTGGGAATGCCAAGACAAAAGTGAAATATTCCCTTCCCTCAAGGTGCTTATCATCTATCCAGAGGCAATGACATATATATATGGCAACATGTAACAGGAATATACAAAATAGATACAAAAAAGATACAAAGTAACTTTATTACATAAGGAATTTTCACCTGACAAGGGTTTGGTGGAACCCGGTGAGAAAGGAACCACATGTAAAAGTCACATGGGCTTGTGTAGCCTCTAATGGCAGCAAATTACGCTGTGTAATTTGTCTAGCTCCACCCCTTGCTTGTTACTTATCATCAGAGTCTCCCCATCTGAAACCTGGGTTTGCCTTGACATCCTTCCTCTCAGATCTACTTGACAGTCAATGCTTTTGAACAGCCCCTCCAACTCCTCTGAAAAGGCTTTCTGTTTCTACCACCTGCCCACCTGACATCAGCAGATAACTCAACGCACCCAAATTTCTCCTTCGCTGGCAAGATCTCCATTTTGCTGGATCTTGGTCTGAATCAGCCTGAGAAGCAAGATTCACAAAAATAAATGAATGAATGAATGAATGAATAAACAAATAAATAAGTGGTTGTTTTTCTGCTAACATTAGCCAAAAGATCAGAGCTAGAGAAAAGGGAGTTGTGGGGTGAAGTATGGAAGGGGGGAGACATTCACAGGGAAAAAAGGGTTCTCTTTCCACTAGCCTACAGGGTTCTTCCAAATAGAAGCCCCAGAAACCCCTATTGTCCTGCCCCGACTTTTACTATTCTCCTCCCAATGTCTCTCTCTCTCTCTCTCTCTCTCTCTCTCTCTCTCTCTCTCTCACACACACACACACACACACACACACACACACACACACACACACATACACACACATCCTTGAGATTTTCCCACCAGTCACCCTCCCTCTGAGAAAATGATGCCTGGAATGTTTTTTCCTACTGCCTTGTAATTGTGAAGATGAAATAATGTGTGGTTAATTGCTGGGTAAGCCACAAACAGAGCAACCTTATGTGTAATTTCTGATTGGCAGCAACTCTAAGTTATTGAAGATGATAACCAAATGATTATAGCAAAGTGTGGAGAGGGAAAGAATATTTCAAGAAGAGAGGAGGGAGGCTTTAAGGCCATGAGAAATAAACCATCAGAGATAAAGTATTATAAAAGAACTAGGTGGTACAGTGGATAGAGCTCCTGGCCTGAAGTCAAGAAAACCTGAATGCAGCCTCAGACATTTAACTAGCTCTGTGACCCTGGGCAAGTCATTCAACCCTGTTTGCCTCAGTTTCCTCATCTATAAAATGAGCTAGAAAAGGAAATGGGAAGGGGCAGCTAGGTGGTGCAGTGAGTAGAACACCAGCTCTGGAGTCAGGAGGACCTGAGTTCAAATCTGGCCTCAGACACTTGACACACTTACTAGCTGTGTGACCTTGGGCAAGTCACTTAACCCCAATTGCCCTGCCTTCCCCCGCTCCCAAAAAAAGTACCTATAACTTCCTAATTATTTGTGATCATGAGGGATAGAGATAGAAAGTACAGTCAAAATCCACAGATGATCCCAAAACCTATTATGGTGATACAGACCTCTAAACATCTAAAATCAAATTCAACCTGGCATTGAAAACTCTCCTCAAATGTATTTCACATACTTTTCCAGTATTATTTCAAATCACTCCCCTTCCCACACTCTCCATTACAATCAAACCGAACCACTGGCTGTTCTCCATGCTATCTCCCACTTCCAGGCCTTTGAAGAAATGGTTCCCACAAGTCTCTGATGCATTCCTTCCCCAGACTCAATTCCCAGAATCCCTAGTCTCCTTCAAGGAAGGCACAGCTCAGGTATAACTTTCCAGATTCTCCATTCCCTACCCAGTTGTTAGGGCTCCATGCTCTTGAAATTATTTTATATATAATTATCTAAGCAGATCAGTGGATATAGCACCAGTCTTGGAGCCAGGAAGACCCCAGTTCAAATCTAGCCTCAGACACTTACTAGCTTCCCTAGGGAAGTCACTCTGTTTGCTTCAGTTTCCTCAACTGTATGGAGATGATAATAGTACCTACCTCACAGGTTGATCAAATGAGATAATATTTGTTACACTATCTGTCACATAGTAGGTATTATATAAATTCTTATTCCTTTCCCCTCTTAATATCTTTCTGCCTCAGTTTCCTCAACTGTAAAATGGGGGTAATAATAACACCTACCTCCCAGAGTTATTGTGAGGATATTTGTTCACTTAGCACAGTGCCTGGCACATAGTAGGCATTTAATGGATCCTTCCTTCCTTCCTACTATATCTCCAACAAGAACATAAGCTCCTTAAGGATTGTTTCTCAGGGATTACTTCTTTTCCCCCCAATCCATCACTTAGCATATCTGTAAATGTTTGTCTTATAGTATTGTGTTTCATTGTATTGATTGCACTACATTGCACTGCATGGCATGCCTTTCCCTCAAACCAGTACCTCCTCTCTATCTGCCAATGGCACACTTATTGACTCTCTGATGCCCCTTAAAATAAAAATTGTGTGGTATAACATGCAGTTCTATTTAGACTTTAGATCAGGTTGTTCAACCCTCTCATTTTTCAGGTGAGCAAACTGAGTTTAAGTGACTTATCTTGAGTCACACGGCTAGAAAATGTCAAAGACAGAACTTGAACCCGGATCTTGCTGAGTCCAAGGTATATCATCATGCTATGTTGTCTCTCTTCCATGAGACTAAATTATATGCGAACTTCTAGAATATAAGCATATATACAAACTTACATGCCTGTAGAATATAAGATCCTTGAAGGAATGAAAAAAAATTATTTTGTCTGTATCCAGATGGTCTAGCACCTTGCACATAGTAGGCACTTAATAAATGCCTGGTACACAGACACAAACACAGATCTAGAGTCTGACACTTCCTACAAAAATGCTATTCTTTTAAAGGATAAAGGAAAAGGATCAAGAATAAAGCATGGTAGACAGAGGAAAAACTGATGAATCAGTGGTAATAATGAAGAAGAAATTGGCCCTAGAAGAGGGAAACTGGATTCCCACAATCTAGAATAAACCTTGGTAGTGAAGTCAGGAAAGGTTAAAACAAAAATACTGGGCAGCTAGGTGGTGTAGTGAGTAGAGCACTGGCCCTGGAGTCAGGAGGACCAGAGTTCAAATTTGACCTCAAACACTTTGACACACTTACTAGCTGTGTGACCTTGGGCAAGTCACTTAACCCCAATTGCCCTGCCTTTCCCACCCCCTCCAAAATTTTTTTTAAAAATACAATAAAACAAAGATACTTACTCTTTAGAGCTCTGATTACAAGTCAGACCTGGGATATGTTCATTAATGACACTGGACTCCTATTACATTCCTGTCCTTAGTTCTAAGAAGGTTTTTTTAAGAGGTTTAAGCTGCAGCCTGGAGCCAACTGGAAGCATTGCATCTCTATCTGAATCTTCTCAAGAGCTCTGCCTTTTCCATCACATTAACACCAAAGTTCTTCCTATGGAACACAGCAGACCAACACCAGAAAAAGGGTTTCTGCCATCCACTGACTTTCTAACACTAACCAAAAGACTCCTTTGATATGCCCTGTTTGGAAGACTGGAGGTGTGGCAGGGATCAAGCTAGTCTCAGCAACTGAAAATCCCACTTAAATATCCATCTATTCTCCCCTGTACCATACTAGAATCAGAACTATGCTTCCATTCACACCCTACTCCAACCCACTTCAGCAATAAAGTCATGACCACATTTCTTTGAAATTGAAAACCAAACCCCAGATAACTAACTGAACATCAGGTTAAGGGGGAAACCCTATCTGTGCTCCTTAACTCTGCTCCTAAACATCTAAGATGGAGAGATAGACTAGAAATCAATGGGGCTTTTTCCACTTCTACCCCAAACCCTTTTACCCATCTGTTGAGATGGCATGGTGCCCATTCACATATTGGTTGGAGCCTATAAAGGTGCCAGGCTGCAATGTGTTTTGATGGGCATCCTGAAGAAGGTGGCAATTGCCATCCCTTTTGTAGTAAAGGCCATAGTCTATGCCAGACCTGGCACTTCATGCCTCTGTATACTTATTCACACCTGTTGACACTCTGGTGCCAAAAAATAGAATGTACGTGAGGCAAGTAGGATACCAGGAGCATTGGGGGGCTGGGGTGTGGGAAGAGGAAGGCATTAGAGCATCCAACTGCATTCAGTTTCCTATTAGGGAGAAGCAGGGGATAGATAGCTTCAATTAGCCCATGAGCCAGACCCAAACCAGTCCCTCAATCCCTCACCCCTTGCTTGCAGCTAGTGTCTTCCCTCTGCAATTATATATACACATATATATGTATAATCTTGTTTGTACATTCAGTCAATTCTCAACTTCTGTGGAGACAGCATTCCTAGAAAATGTCATGAAAGTAAAAAATTTGAATGCTGACACATTGAACGTATGGGAAATAGGAGCTTAGGTTCCTGCAACCACAAAAACTGTAATCTTTGCTAGAGATTGCTGAAAATACATTTTCTGCCTACAGCCCTTTATAACAAAACCTTAATTCAGATAACATACACTTTTCCTAACAAAGTAACCATGAAATAACTCATAAAACATAGTAAGCAAAATAAAACTGGTAACATGCAAAACATTTTTTTCTCACTAGTAATTCCCTAGAATTCTGTGACCTTTTGTGCTAATATCTCAATTTAAAAAATTGACAATGGTTTAGACAATGCTATACTGCTGTAAACCTCTCTATCTTGGCTACCTTTTGAAAACCAAGGGAGAAGTTGCTACGATTTTAGTCACTGCTATCAGAAGACACTGAGACTGGCAAGGTCTCCATGTGACCTCCAAACCGCCAGATACACAAGGAACTCTTTACTCTATAACAGTAGGCTGAACAAGACCAGTGAAGCACCTAGTAGGATGCCAGATACTCCACAAACTTGCACATATCTTGCCTCTCATTTTTTTCTCTACAGTACATAGCCACAAAAGTGCATAGTTGCCAACATGAAAGTGAAAATGAGGTTACTAATAAAATCACGGCAATGCTTGAAGACAAAAGTGAAACAGAAATGTTGAGGATTGACTCTAATCATTTTTGTGTTTTCTCTCCCTTTCAAATGTGAGCTTCTTAAGGTCAGAAACCTTGTTTATACCTCTTTTTGAATTTGAAGAATTTAGTACAGTAGGCATTTAATAAATTGTAGGCACTACACACAGTAGGCACTTAAAGGCTCATGATGAACCAAATCCTGAATCATACATACTGAAGTTAGTCTTTGATTACTCCTGAGAGAGCTATCCTACAATTTTGAAAATACTACACTAGGTCAGAAGACCAAGATTCAAATCCTACTTCTACCATGTACTAGCTATGTGACCCTAGACGAGTCCCTTAGGCTTTCTTGTCCTCAGTCTCATTTGTAAAATGACAGATAGACAAGATGGAATTCCAGCTTTACTTCTTTGATCTTTGTGATACTCAGCTAAAGGCTGAGGCAGAATGCCTTAAGTCACAGGCAAAGCCTACGTATCTCCTATAAACTCTTCCCATTGAAATCTCATAATTCAATTCAAACTGGATGAAGGTTGACTAACTGCCTTTTCTGTACAAAAGCACAAAGGAAGATACTGAAAGAGACAGAATGTTTAGATAAGACACTGTCCTGTGCCTTCATGGAATTTATACACTAGAAAAGGGACAGGATACAGACACTGATAAATCCAATTATGATCATCTAAGAGGGTATAAGAAAGGTAAAAACTAAATATTATCTGAGGCCAAGGAGTTGTAAGGAGGGATGGGAACACTGGTGGGATCAAAGAAGGATTCATGGAGGAGGTGACAATTAAATTGAGCTTTGAAGGATGGGTAGAAATTCAATAGACAGAGGGGAAGAGAAAGCCATTCAATACTTAAGGAATCTGGGAAATATGCATAGGTATAGAGCAGTGTGGCTAGAGCTCAGAGTGTATAAGAGGGAGCTTAGAGTATAAGATATGGCTGGAAAAGTAGGGTGGCATCTAATTGCACCATGCCTTGAACACTAAGCAAAAGAGTTTGAATTCCTTAGTTCAAAGGAGACATTGAAAGGTTTTGAGAAGAGCCAGTGCCATGACCAGATCCAAAAGTTGGTGAAAGTGATGGAGGAGTAGTTAAGAATATAAAAGAACAGAGAAAGATGATATCTCAGAGGTAAAGGAAAGAGAAAAACATCAAGAAGGAAATGTTTATCAACAGTGTCAAATATTACCAGAAGTTCTAATGAGATAGAGGCTTAAAAAAGGTGAGATAGTGGATACAGCACTGGCCCTGGAGTCTGGAGGACCTGACACTTACTAGGAGGACACCTCAAACACTTACTAGATGTGACCCTGGGCAAGTCACATAACTTTAATTGCCTCCAAGGAAAGAAAGAAAGAAAGAAAGAAAGAAAGAAAGAAAGAAAGAAAGGAAAGAAGGAAGGAAGGAAGGAAGAAGGAAGGAAGGAAGGAAGGAAGGAAGGAAGGAAGGAAAGAAAGAAAGAAAGAAAGAAAGAAAGAAAGAAAGAAAGAAAGAAAGAAAGAAAGAAAGAAAGAAAGAAAATGAAAGAAAGAAAGAAGGAAGGAAGGAGGGAAGGAAGGGGGAAGGGGGAAAGGAAGGAAAGAAGGAAGGAAGGAAAGAAAGAAAGAAAGAAAGAAAGAAAGAAAGAAAGAAAGAAAGAAAGGAAGAAAGAAAGAAAGAAAGGAAGGAAGGAAGAAAGAAAAAGAAAGAAATTATAAAGGAAAACTGCCCCGATATCTTAGAACCAAAATAGAAATTAAAAGAATACAATGATTACCTCCTAAAAGAGATCCCAATGTGAAAACTCCCAGGAACATTATAGCCAAATTCCAAAGCTCCCAGTCAAAGAGAAAATACTGCAAACAGCCAGAAATAAACAATTCAAATATCATGGAGCCACAGTCAGAATAACATGCGATTATACAGTTTCTTCATTAAAGGACCAGAGGACTTGGAATGATGTTCTGGAGAGCAAAGGAGCTAGAATTACCACCAAGAATCACCTACCTAGGAAAACAGCATAATCCTTCAGGGAAAAAATGGATATTCAATGAAATAGAGAACTACCAAGCATTCCTGATGAAAAGACCAAAGCTGAATAGAAAATTTGACTTTCAAATATAAGACTTTAGAAAAGCATTTAAAAAGGTAAACAGGAAAGAGAAATCATAAGAAATTCAATAAGGTTAAACTGTTTAGGTTCCTACATGGGAGGATGATACTTGTAACTCCTAAGAATTCTGTCACTATTAGGGCAATTAGAAGAGTACACATAGACAGAGGGCATGGGTGTGAGTTGAATATGAAATGATATCTAAAAAAATAAAATTAAGGGGTGAAAAAGAGGGATGCATTGGGAGAAGATGAAAGGGAGAGGTAGAATGGTGTAAATTACCTCACAAAAAAGAGACACTAAAGTGGAGGGGAAGATGGAGGACGTGGGGGTAGAACACTTGAACCTTACTCTCATCAGAATTGGCTCAAAGAGGAAATGACATACACACAAAATTGGGTATAGAAATCTATATTAACCTACAGGAAAGTAGTAAGGGAAAGGGAAAAGAGAAGAGGTGGTGTTTGATAGAAGGGAGAACAGATTGGGGGAAGTAGTAGTCAGAAACAAAACGCTTTTGAGGATGGACAAGGAGAGAGAAAGTAGAATAAAAGAGGGAAATAAGATGGAGGGGAAAATATAGCTATCATAACTGTGGAAATATTTTTATGGTAAGTTTCTCTGATGAAGGCCTCATTTCTCAAATATATAGAAAAGAGAGTCAAATTTATAAAAATAAGAGCCATTCCCCAATTGATAAATGGTCAAAGGATATGGACAAGCTATTTTCAGATGAAGTGATCAAAGTTATCTATATTCATATAAAAATGCTCTAAATCATCATTGATTAGAGAAATGAAAATTAAAACAGTTCCAAGGTAGCTCCCCATACCTATCAGATTGGCTGACATGACAGAAAAGGAAAATTACATATGTTGGTGGGGATGTGGGAAGATTGAGACATTAATGTTCTATTGGTAGAGTTGTGAACTGATTCAACCATTCTGGAGAGCAATTTGGAACTATACCCAAAGGGCTGTCAAACTGTGTATACCCACAGTTTGACACCAATACCTTTAATCCACCAGTACCACTATTAGGTCTATAAGCCAAAGATACTTTTTTAAAAAGTAAAAGGACCTATACGTACAAAAATATTTATCACGGATCTTTTTATGGTGGCAAAGGATTGGAAATTGAGGAGATGACCATCAATTGGGGAATGGTGGAACAAGTTGTGGTATATGATTGTGATGGAATACTATAAGAAATGATGAGCAGAAGGCTTTCAGAAAAACCTGGAAAGACTTACATGACCGGATTCAAAGTGAAATGAGAAGAACCAGAACATTGTACACAGTTAACAGCAACACCATGCAATGATCAATTGTGAATGACAGCTACTCTCAGCAATGTGATGATCCAAGAAAATTCTGAAGGACATCTCTGATGGAGTCTGAATGCAGACAGAAGCATACTTTTTTGGATTTTATTTTTTGGGGTTTTTTGTCTGTGTTTTCTTTTACAACATAAAAAAATATGGAAATATGTTTTGCATGATTATACATGTAAAATCTATATCAAATTCCTTGCCTTCTCAATGAGGGAAAGAAGAGAGAGGGAAGGAGAGAATTTGAAATTCAAAATTTTAAAAAACAGATGTTAATTGTTTTTACATGTAGTCAGGAAAAAAATAAATATTAAAGAAAAAAGAAAATGAGGATAATAACATCAGAACCAATTGAGATTTTATATGTATGTATATATACTATATATACATATATATTTAAGTATCACATAAATGCTATTACTTGTTGTTCAGCCATTTTCAGTCATGTCCAACTCTTCATGACACCATTTTGGATTTTCTTGGCAAAGATACCGGAGTGGTCTGCCATTTCCTTCTCCATCTCATTTTACAGATGAGGAAAGTGAGACAAAGAGGGTTAAATGACTTGCCCAGGGTCACACAGCTAGTAAGCGTCTGATGTCCAATTTGAACTAAGAAAGAAGAGTCTTCCTGATTTTAAGCCTAGTGCTCTGTCCACTTTGCCACCTAGCTGCCCCATAACTTTGCATATGTCCCTTAAAATCTCTGTAGAATGAAAGCATTGGACTCTGTTTCCTCATCTGTAAAAGGAGCAGACTGAACTACATGATCTCTAAAGATCCCTTCTAGCTCAAAATCTTTTGACCTCAGCAAAACAGGAGCTTAAGTCATCCACCCCAAGAACGGGAGTGTATCTGGGAGCTTGGAAAGAGAAAAGATTTAGAAGCTTTGTGAAAAATAAGATAGAGAGTGAGTAAACAAGAGCAGAAAAGGATTACTGAATGTAAGTAGTGAAGGCCCAGCTGAAGTTATGCCTCATAAACTCATAATGGGTGAAATCAACTCAATTTCATGACTTTCTCCAGCAGAGCTCAGGGGATCATTGAACCAGAGACGATTCTAAGGTTGTGGCTGGTAAATCATTGAAGTGGCAGAGAATGGGGTCAAGGCCAGATATGGAAGCAAGTGAAGTCAGAGTCAGGGAGATGGATTGGTAGAATAAGGACTCAAGGGAACGGAGGTCACAATGAGAGTGACAAGTGGATTTAGGAAGTGGAGGGCATAAAGAAGGGAACCAGTCTTCTGGGGAAAATGCAATTGCAATTATAATGAATCTCCCAAACGGACCCTGGATGCTTAGGATGTCTAATAACTTCTGGTCTCAAAAGAAACTCTGAAAGGGAATATCAGTGCCGTAGACTTAGATCACAAACTTCAAGGCGAGTAAAAGGTATAAGAATCATGGCGTATAGGGCGTATTGTCCAAAGCACAAAGGCAGCCTCCCTATCCCACAGAAGTTCCGAAGAGATGTTAACCCACCAAGAGGTGACTAAAATTGCTCTCAAAGGGAGAAGTCAGGCCCTGGTCCTGAAAAGGACAATGAGGCTAAGAGAAACATCTGGACACAGGCTGGCCTTTTAAGTAAGCCAAGGGGAATGAAAGCCTGTGCCTTCTCAGTGTGTAATATGCCCTTCCATTTATAGGGCAGCTCAGCCAAAAGGAAATCCAGGAGCATAAGCTATGCTCTTTGCCCATGGCATTATGATGTCTACGATCAACCAACACTGTGCCACCATGATTCAGGGTTGATAAATGGCATGTATGTCAGCAAAGTCCAGGCATGCCGCCAGGCCTAACATAAATAAATAAAGGTCTATTTCCCCTCATTCCTTCTCATTGACACTTGGGAAACTTTCTTCCCTGACTTCTGCCCACATCTAATCAGACCCCTTGTGCTCTGATTTCTTCTGGATGGGGACAGATTGACCTCACCAGTCTAGGCTTCTTGGATTGAACCCCAAACCTCAGCCTCAATCCAAGGGAACTAGTTTCCATGGCTCAGGGAAACAGCTGTTCTCCCTTCTAAGGGCCTGGCCCATGCTCCTGGTGAGTAATACATGGGACTTATTTCCTGGCCTTCCTCCAAGGACTTCAGAACACTTGACATCACTCATTCAGGAGGAGGAAGAAGAAAAAGGTTGTCCATGTTTTAGAAATAATAATAGGAACTCACATCTATAAACAGGAAATATAGAAGTGGGAAAACTATGCCAAGTAGGTAAAATAACTTCATGACCCATTCATCCTGCTCCTGTCCTCAAGGCCTCTCCTGATCCCAGCTAACCAAGTTCTTTTCCATTGTATCATTGAAATACAGGTATTCTAATGAAGTGTTATTGGCAGCTAGGTAGAAAGAGCAATGAGCCTAGAATCAGAAAGAAAGAACTCATCTTTCTGAGTTCAAATCTGGCCTCAGACGTTTATTGTATGACCCTGGGCAAGTCACTTAACCCTGTTTGCCTCAGTTTCCCTCACTAGCTGGAGGAATAAATGGCAAACCACTCCTGTGTCTCTGCCAAGAAAACCCCAAATAAGGTCACAAAGAGTCGGACATGATTGAAAAAAGACTGAACAACAGACAAACTGTTGGTGGAGTTGTGAAATGGTGTTACCATTTTGGAAATCAAGTTTGAAATTAAGCTAAGAACATGACTGACTAAAATCTCTATATTCTTTGACCTAAAGAGTCAATGCTAAACATATTTCCCTCAAGGAAGTCAAAGAGAGAGATAAAGTCTCCAAATACAACAAAATTCTTATAGCGACACTTTTTGAAGTAGTGAATGACTGGAAACAAAGTAGATGCTCATATGTGAGGCAGGTCCTGGTTAGTACAATTAAGAATTTCCCTGAAATGGTCATGTCTATTTGAATTCACACTATCCAAAGTTATTTTATTTAAAAATATGGTAATTGGTCCTACCCCATGGAGCTATGCAGTATGAATTCAAATAATCTGACTGCTTCAAGGGATTTATTATTTATACTAATTGGGACCCAGTTAGTGGGAAATAAGGCAGGAAAGCTCCTTGAATGCCAGGATAAGTAGTAGTTCAGTAGGAAGTGGGGTATAACTGAAATGTTGTTTGCAGGAAAGTGATATGCCAGAACTATGGATTAGAAAAATAAATGTGACAGTGGTTATTTAGTAAAGAAGAAGGAAGCCAAAGCTAGGAAGTCCTGTTACCATGTTATTTCAATAATCCAGGTAAAAGGGAATAAGAACCTATGCTAAGAGTAGGCCCAGTGAGGAAGTAACAGAATTTGTGCCACAGCCCAAGATTCCATCAACAGGTAGGCTGATCAGGATGTGGTATGCTCCTCTGGGATGTTTAAAGGCACTTAATGTATACAGTAAGTGCTTGGGGATCCTTACCAAAACAACAAGACTTTCACAACAACAGTAACAACATATTGGCTGAAACATATAGCAGCAATAGCTCACTTTCATACACACCTCACACTTGACAAAACAATTTCGTGTTGAAGTAGGCAGTGAAGCATTATTAGCCCTCTTTTACAGGTGAGGAAACTGAGACTCAGAGTTGGTCAAATGATTTACCAATAGAAGAGGCTGGTAAGTAGGAATGTCTTGGGTAAGAGAAATGTTTACAAGACTCTTTTAAAGATCAAACCCTAACCCATTCTCTAAGACACCAATATGAACTTGGAAATACTCTTTTCCCTTGAAATCACATTTTTGAGTGGCCACATAGTCTGGTAGAAAAAAGTAACTGACCTGACACTTAGGAGACCTGGCTTCTATTCCTAACTCTCACAGTAACAAACTGAAAGCTAGGCTTCAGTGTCCTCACCTATAAAATGAGCGGATCGAACCAGGAGTCCTCTGACCTCTCTTCCTGTTTTGACAGCCCACATTCATTTTGATTAAGCATATTTCCCCCCTTAGGGCAGCTAGGTGGATAGAGCACCAGGCCTGGAATCAGGAGGATCTGAGTTCAAAACCAGCCTCAGATACTTACTAGCTGTGTGACCCTGGGCAAGCTGCTTAACCCCACTTGCCTCAGTTTCCTTTTCTGTAAAATGAGCTGGAGAAGGAAATGGCAAACCACTCTAGTTATCTCTGCCAAGAAAACCCCAAATGAAGTCATGAGGAATTGGCCATGACTGAAATGACTCAACAACAACAAAAAACGACTTCTCTGGAGTTGAAGCCAGGTAGAGCAGCAGATGCCTAGTGGAATGGAGTATGGAGCCACTCTCCTGGCTTTAATGACACCTTTATGCAGAAAAATACCCAGGCTATATGTCCAGTCAAGTTTCTTCTCCTGTACTCCAGTCCTACATTTCCAACTGCCAAAATGACTTCTCTACCAGAATTTCCTCCTGTTCTATCAAACACAGTATGTTTTACAATGTACCCATCATTTTCTTCCCATACCACGCCATTCTTTCTAACTTCCGTATTTCTGCCAATAATACCATTACTCTCCCAGAAAAGGTTTGGATCATCCACAACTTTCCCTCTCTCTCACTATCCCTCTCCCTCACTCCTCATGTCCAGTCATTTGCCAGGTCATATACAGCTGTGCCAAAAAGTCTTAGTGCAGTTTTACATTTTAAAATAAAATTCCACTGAGATTTTTGGAACACCCTGTATATTTGACCTCCACAGTAATATCTTTCATTTGCATTCTCCTTTCCTTTTTCACTGTAATCATCCTAGTTTCAGTCCTGATTACCTAAATTATTATTTATATATTATTATCTTGATGGATTATTAATTGTTAAAAGACTCTTAGCTCATCTCCCTGCCTCTATCTCTCCCCTATCTAATCCACCCTTCACAACACTGTCAGAGAGAGACTCCTAATGCACAGCTATAATGGTATCACTCTTCTGCTCAAAAATCTTCCATGGCTCCTTATTATCAACCAGATACAATACAAGGTTTATAACCTGGCAATAAAGATCTTCCACCACTTAATTCCAACTTACTTGAAGAATCAGTGTGGTGGAGGAGCAAAAGACATTGCCTTTGGAATCAGAGAACTTGGTTTTGAATCCTGCTTCTGCTACTTACTATTTGTAGGACATTTAATCTTCCTGGCCTTCAGTTTCCTTATCTTTTATAAAATGATGGAGTTGGATGTCCCTTCCAAGATCTAATCTAGACCTATGATCCTGCTTTTCCAGCCTGATGGCATAATATTCCTTTCCATGTTTTCCCTTGTCCTAACAAAACTCTTCTCATGTATTTTCCCTCTATTATTGCATATTCCAGTTTTCTGTTAACATATCTTATTCCCATACCAAACTGTGTGTGCTCTGTGTAAGCAGGGACTCTGTCTTAGCTCAACTTCATATCTCTCCTAGTGCATGGCACAGTGCTCTGCTCACTGGGCATTTAATGAACGTTTGTGGAACTGAATTGCATTCAGCGAAAAATGGTCGGATAAATAACTGAAGTTTCATTTACAGTTAAAACCATGAATGTATGCAAGGGAGGGGTGGAAGATGGGGGAAGCCAGAACCGCCACAGCTGCTATGGCTGTGAAAATTCAACCTCAAGCAGCCTAAACATTCATTTGACAATGTACACTGCTGATTACTTAATTATGTCTAAAATATAAGTCAGACACACTACAAACCCCAGGGAGTAAATTACCCAGATCTAGGAAGCCACATCAATGCACTCAGTCTAGTTTCCCATTTCTAAATTATCTTTTTTTTTCCTTTTTAACCAGTGAATTTGGAAAAAAAAATAATAACATTCTTCCTCTGCAAAGCATGTATCCAGATGCTACAAACAAGTGAACATTTTCTAAGTGACATTAGCTCTGCCAGAGAGCCACCATCTTTAGTCTAACACTGGGGGCTCTTACCAACAAGCCCTTATCTTTATGGATATTTGAACAAGAGCATCTACATATGCTTGATCTCAGTATGAACCTCCGTGTGACCTGATTTTGTTACCATGGTCACCAATTAGACACGTCATGTTGGTTGCAAAACAACAGTTGAAGCATCTCTATTAAGTTGTGGGTCTTTCTTTTTTTTTCTTAAGGTGT
This sequence comes from Trichosurus vulpecula, assembly GCF_011100635.1. Taxonomy (NCBI): domain Eukaryota; kingdom Metazoa; phylum Chordata; class Mammalia; order Diprotodontia; family Phalangeridae; genus Trichosurus; species Trichosurus vulpecula. The sequence goes on along the minus strand of NC_050576.1, from coordinate 116,738,187 downwards.
CATATTTTATGAATGCACTTTGCAGACTTTCTTTCCTGTGGGGCCACTCCAACTCTTCTCCCTTGTCCACATCTAGTAGCATCTCTAGGAATGTTGGACTTTATTGAATTCACTACATCTTGGGATATAGACTTGAAAGGAGCCTTAGAGGTCATGGGAGATGGGGAAACTGAGGCCTGGAGAGGGAAGAGAACAAAACAAGTTAATGTTTCTGATAAAAATGTCCATGAGGACAGGACTGAAGGGAGAAAGAGGAAAGGGCCGCTGGGCTTGGGAATCAGGAAGCATGAGTTCCAATGCTGCTTTCATTATTAAGTCATTTTAAGATTTGAAGAAAAATAATTTAAGCTTTATCACTTAATCTGAGGAAGACAGCATGATGGATTGTTGGGCTTGGAGCTAGAAAGCCCTGAGTTCAAGCCATGTTTCATAACAGTAACTGTGTGACCTTGGGCAAGTCATATAACTTCTCTGAGGCTGTATTTCCTCATTTGTAAATTTTATATATATATATATATATATATATAAAATATACATAATATAATATGATCTAATATAACATATGATATAATTATATAATATGCTATAATATAATATAAATTTTTATGTATTTATCCTCATCTGGATTGATGACCTCTGAGATCCCTTCCACCTCTAAGCCTATGATCCTGTCTATTTTCTCACCTATAAGATGAAAATAATACCTACACATAAGAGGACTATTGCAGGATTAAACTAGATCAAAGAGTATAATAAGAATTTGAAAAAAATAAAGAATAAACAAATATATAAGGTGACCCAACTATTATTCAAAGGAAAATCGTTGTTGTTCAGTCGTGTCTGACTCTCTATGACTACATTTGGAGTTTTTTTGGCAAAGATAGTGGTGTGGTTTTGCCATTTCTTTGTCCAGCTCATCTTACAGGTGAGGAAACTGAGGTAGATAGGCTTAAGTGACTTGCCCAGAGTTATGCAGCTAGTAAGTGTCTGGGATCGGATTTGAACTCAGGTCTTTCTGACTCCAGACCCAGCACTCTATCTACTACACCATCTAGATGCTCTAAGAAAAAACTATAGTTCTAAGCCCTGAAAGCATGGCTTCTGTTTGCCTGGCAGCAGACCATTGTTGCTTGCTGCATTTAGAGAGCGAACAGTAGAATGAAAGCTTCTCAAGGGCAGTAATATTTTTTTTTGTTCCTTAAACACTGTAAGCATATAAAAAATATTTGTAGAACTGAACAGAGATTTCAAGGATCAGGTTGTATCCAAGCCATGATCCCTTTGTGGGGTCAAGGGGAAGGTTATTCAAAATGCTGGGCTGGGTTTGAAACTGAATTCTGTGCTATTTAAAGTAGCCAGGGAAAGAGGTAGCATGTTACCTCCATAGAGGAAGGAGTGATGGTTTAGAGTCATAGGACTTGAATTCAAATCCTGCCTCCAAAATCACTGCCTGGGGGACCTTAGGAAAACACTTCCTTCTGGAATCAGTTTCCCCCTCTCTAAAAGGTGGCGTAGCTTATATGACCTCTTAAGTCCCTTCATGAGTTCAAATCCAGCCTTAGACACATACTAGCTGTGTGATACTGGACAACTCACTTAACCCTGCTTTCCTCAGTTTCCTCATCTGTAAAATGAGCTGGAGAAGGAAATGGCAAAACATTCCAGTATCTCTGCAAAAGAAAACCCCTAATGAAGTCACAATGAAATGACTAAATCACAATAGAAATCCCTTCTAGATGTATTATCTAAGTCAGAATAATATATTTTCAGCCAATTATACATATAGGGATGATCACAGATATAGAGCTGGAAAGGACCTCAGAGAACACCCAATCAATCCCTCTCATTTTTATAAACAAGAGAATTGAAGCCCGGGCAAGTATAATGACTTGCCCAGGGTCACTGAGGCAGTAAGCTTCATGCAAGAATTTTTTTTTCACATTTTTATTTGTTTAATCCTGAACTTAAGAAATAAAACAAGCATTTTCATAAAATAGTAGAATAGGTAAGATTTGAATCCCTGGCTCCTGAGATGCTGAACTTTCCACAATGCCACAAGGTATCTCCATCACCATCAAGATAACTGACACATATTCAGACATTTAAAGTTCACAAAATACTATGTGTGTATACATACATATATATACACATATATATGTATATATATATACATATATATATATATATACATAGAGAGAGAGATATAAATTTCAAATGCAATGGGGTAAGTAGTATAACTCTCACGATCCCATTTTGCAGATTAGGAAATAGAGATTCAAAGAGATCAACCTAGCTGCTAAGTGGCTCAGTAGATAGAACACTATGGAGCCTAGAGTCAGGAAGACTTAAGTTCAAATCTAGCTTCAGACACTTCTTAGTTGTTTGACCCCAGGCAAGCCATTTTAACCTCTGTTTGCCTCAGCTTCCTCAACTGTAAAATGAGGATAGGTACAACAAATACCTCACAAAGTTGTGGGAATCACCATATAAATGCTAGCTGTCACTGTTATCATGATTGTTACCCGCTGGAAGCACCCGAGCCAGGATCTGATACAGATCCCATTACTCTGGTTTCCCTTCCACTATAGCGAGAAGTCTGTAATTCATACCAGCTAAATATGCACATGTGTTCTTCTGCATTGGTTGGAGGAAAAAAAAACCATTGTGGTTGTCTGGGCATGCTTTAAGGAAATCTGGTGGACATCCGACCTTATGAAGCAGATTAATAGCAGAAATCGTTTACCGTGGCACAGAAGCCAGCCCCGGTCCTGCTGATGCTCTCTGCAGCAACCACTTCTTAAGTAGCTATTAATGAGCTAAAGCAGCTGCTAATGAGCTAATGAGCTGCCCATTAACAGTTCCTTAAGTAGTGGCTGAGGGCAGCTCTGCTAGCCCAGCTGTAGCTTTGGAAAGCCAAGTGGAGAAAGGGCCTTGGCAAATCTAGTTTATGAGCCCGATACCCTGACAAGAGACCTTCAAACATGGCCACTGTAATATGGTGAAAAGAGTGCTAGGCTGGGAGGAGAGAAGACTTGGGTTCAAGTCTACACCACCACCAACAACACCACCACCACCTCCTACACATTGTAAAACTCTGGGCCAGTGATTTCACCTTTTGGGTCTCAACTGGGGATAATAGCACCTGTCTGTCAGAGTTCTTAGGAGGATCTAAGGATATCAGGCAGCTGGATTTGAGAGTCAGGAAGTTATTGTTGTTCAGTCATTCAGCCCCATCTCACTCCTTGTGACCCCTGGACCATACTGTCCATGGGATTTTCTAGGCAAAGAAACTGGAATGGTTTGTCATTTCCTTCTCTAGTGGATTCAGTCTAACAAGGTTAAGTGACTTGCCCAGGGTCACACAACTATTAAGTAGCTGAGGGTGGATTTAAATTCAGGTCTTCCTGACTAGTCCCAGTGCTCAAACCTCTGAGCAACCTAGCTGCCTCCTGGGAGTCAGGAAGACCTGAGTTCAAATGTAGCCACAGCCACTTACTAGCTCTATAATCCCAAAAAAGTCACTTAACTTCTGCCTGACTCAGATTTTTCATCTGTAAAATGGGAAAAAATAATAACACCTCCCTTCCAGGGTTGTTGTGAGGATCAAATGAGATAACTTTTGTAAAGCTCATTGAAAACCTTAAAGCACTATATAAATGCCAGCTATCATCATTAGTATGAAAACATTTTTTCCAACAATAAGGTATATTATAAATGTTCTCTATTTTTATTGAGGGGATGCTTTTCAGGCAAGGGTAGGACTAGATGGTGCCTTCCAATTTTGAGATTTGATGGATTATTTTCCAGCAGCATAGCAAAGTATCAGCATAAGTCATCACAGCCTGATTATATTAGAAGTACTTTATTTCTGTGCAAATGAGTAGCTTGAGTCCAACCCCAAATTTGAGATATGGCTGCTGTTCCTTCTTTGGCCCCCATCATAGCCCTGTAAGGTATGTAGGGAACATATTATTGTTTCTATTTCACAGATAAAAATATTACTCTTCAGAGAGGTCATCTGAACTTGAACAGGTAAGAAGTGAGTCTTACAATTTCCACCTTGAAAGATTACCAAGCACACTTGTATACAAAAAGAAGGGGTGATTATTCATAGCATAGAATAATTTTTCACTTTATTAAAAGATTTACTGCAGGGTACCTAAGTTTCCACTTTTAAGAATATTTATAGATCACAAACTGTTTTTCAAAGATTTACATGCTTGTCACAACAATAAATGATCCAAGAGACAGTTCAAGGCTGAACGACACCTTCCTAGTGGGTGGAAGACTATCGAAAGATCCTGTGTCACGTCTTGCCTCTGAGTCTTACTATCTGTTTGACTCTATATAGCTTACTTTGCAACTCTGCCCCCAGGAAACTTTCTAATAAGCCTCTAAGTAACAAAGGAGAAGCCTTTATGTATCAGGGTCTGGAGTTTCCAAGCTGGAAGTTCTTTGACATGATGAAATCACAGGTCCAGATCCATCTCCCCTAAAGTGCTAAGTTGTGTGACACAGAGGAGAATGTCATATAAGTTCATTCGTTCCTGTTTTCTTGTTATTCAGTCATTTTTCAGTTGTGTCTGATTCTTTGTGACTCCATTTGGGGTTTTCTTGGCAAAGACACTGGAGTAGTTTGCCATTTTCTTCTCCAGCTCATTTTATGGATGGGGAAACTGAGGCAAATAGGGGTAAGTGACTTCCCCAAGATCACACAGCTAGTAAGTGTCTGAGGCCAGATTTGAACACAGGAAGTTGGGTCTTCCTGACTCCAGGCTCAGCACTCTATCTTCTGGACTACCGAGTTGCCCTATGTGAGTTCATAGAAGAATGTCAAATTTGCAGTCAAAGGAGCTGAGTTTGAATCTCAGTGCCTGTACATGCTCTCAGTGACCATGGGTAAGTTACTTAACTTATGGATCTCAGTTTCCTCATCTCTTCCATGAAAGGGTTAGACCATATGAACTCTAAGTTCTCATAAAGAGATCCAGTGCACCCAGAGATTGTTTAACAGAAGGAGCCCTTGAGCAGGGTTTTAAATTAGGATTTATCAAAGTGTCACCCAAAGGCAGGCTTCCCTAGAAACTTATAAAGGAGAGGGAGATTCTTCCCTTTTCAGTCTTGAAAAGTTGACCAATATACCTGTATAGAGAGATACCTGCAGTATGTAGAGCAGTAACTGGCACACAGTAGGTGCTTAATAAATGCTTGTTGAATTGACTTGTCCTAAGGGAGCATTTCAAACTGCATAAAGTACAAGAGAAGGAATAAGCCTCTACATTAAATATTATTTCATTATGACAAAACCCAGGAACAATCTTCTAACACAAGCTGATAAAACAGCCCTGCTGTTTAGGACTACCAAGAAAATCTAAAAATAACCCAAGAAAGGTACAAGTGAAAGAAAACTGGACTTAATTCAAGTTCCAGCTCTGACACCAGTTTTGTGATCTTAAGCAAGTCAATGGGAAACTAACTATTCAATGAAGTAAATAGAGCACTAGACCCGGAATCAGAAAGAGCTGAGTTCAAATCTAGTTTCAGAAACTTTCCAGCTATGTGATCTTGGGGTAAATCACTTAATCTCTGTCTATCCCAGTTGCGCCATCTATAAAATAGGGGTGATGATAGCACCTACCTTTCAGGGCTCTTTCGAGGATTAAAGTAGAGAATATTTGTAAAGCACTTTGCAAACCTAAAAACACTATACAAATTCTAGCTATCATTTTTATTATTATGATTCATAACTTCCAGGATCCTCAACTTGTTCACCTGTAAACTAGTCACAGTGAGAACCTTCCTCACCAGGTTATTGTAAGGACCAAGAAAGATCATGTATATCAGTTACTCTGTCATCCTAAAGCTCAACGTACGTGTGAATGATTATATGTGTGTTCTACTGGTTTTGTTTGTTTTATTTTTGGCAGAAGACATAGGGATGGGGCAAAAGAATCTAGCCCAGTGATTTGAATCAATCAATCAAGTATTTATTAAGCATTAACGACTTGCCAGGCACTGTGCTGGAATAGAAGTACAAAGAGTAAGAGGTCCTGCACCGATCCAATTAACATTTCTCCTATAATGTCATAGAGCTTTCTCGTTGACACTAAAAAGTGAAATTATGTGGTCATGTTCATCCAGGCAATGTGTCAGAGGTAAGATTAGAGCAAAGGAAAGACAGTCACTAGATTAAGTTAGAGAATCGTGATTTGAAACCAGGATCTGCCATTTAATACCTGTTACCTTGGGCAAATCACTTAAATTCCAGGGGGAGCTTCATTTCCTCTGGGCAGGTAGGTGGCACAGTGAATAGAGTAATGAGCTTGGAATCAGGAAGACTCATTTTCCTGAGTTCAAATCTGGCCTTAGACATCTACTAGCTGTGTGACCCTGAGAGCAAGTCACTTTACCTTGTTTACCTCAGTTTTCCTCATCTATAAAATGAGCTGGAGAAGGAAATGACAACCCCCAAATATCCTAAAAGGAGTGAATGACAAGAACAAAAACAATCATTCATTTCCTCGTCTGTTAAATGGGAGACTTAAGTGACTTCCAATATCCCTTCTAACTCCAAATTTCTGAAGCTATCTAGGATCCAGTGATTTGATCATGGACCATCCTGATTCCGAGGCTAGCCTTCTACCCTGTACCCATTATATTACCCTAACAAATAGCCAGCACCAAGGCAAGCTGCAGTGTGGTTAAACAAATTGAATTTAACTTGTGGATAAAGCAAAGCATGTAGTTGGGAAGATGGCAGGGTTTGTTGCGGCTCTTCAGGAAAGAGTGATTGGCACTAGGAATTATCACAAGTATATAATGAAGTAAACTTGTTTGCTGACAGGTGCAGATAATATATGGCAGCTCAGGAGACAATAGAGCATGTAATTGGTAGTTGTCTTACTTTGGCTGCTTTGGATTATACCAAGAGGCATAATAGCTGTTAAGACTTTCCTGGGATAATTAGCCTTCTGACGTGAGCTGGTAAATGCATTAACACCTTACTGTAAGAAAGAACCCAAGAGTGTGTTGGGAAAAGACCACTGCAAGATATGGAGGCAAAGTGGTGATAATTAATCTATCTAAAGTAAATTGTCTAGCAGGACAAATACTCTGCTGCACGGTAAACATAATAAAATAAGGAAGCTTCGGGCCTTGGATCTTCCACTAACGGAACTAACCAGGAGCTCTTGAAGGCATGAGAATTAACTTTGGGGTTCCCATAATGAAAACAATGACCATGAAAACATTTAAACAGCAGAAATCTCTTAATCTCCTCCTTGGTTTCATTTTCTTTGCCAACCCCACTCCCAAACTCTGATATCTAGCTAATGTTCACAGCAAGAAATATAAACTAACAGATTAATTGAACAGAGCGTTGTTTTCCCTTCTATTATGAAGGATAAGCATTTGCTGTGTTCTCTGGATTACATATATCAGCATGTGATTGTGTTGGCTAAGCCTGGGTACTTGCTATGAAATGCAACATGTTTGATATTCTCAAACATCTTGAATTTAAAGCATTCTCCGTTTCATGCTATAGATGCCATCTCAAAAAATTATGTGTAAATAGAATTGTGATTTGTATGTAAAACAGATTTCATTTTGAGTACACTAGGGAAACTTGCTAGAAACCTGGTAATAAATATTTTTCTAAAGTGATGAATTCTTTTTTGTGAAATGAATTTATTAATGTATCAACAATCTGCTGGTCTGTTACTTAGTAGAAAAATCAGAACGTAGCTTGAGTCCCAAAGCAACTAAATGCCTTGTTCATGTTCACATAAGGAATGTCAGAGGTGGAATTTGAACCCCTGACTTCCTTCTTCCAAGTCTAGGACTCCGAGATCATATGCCTGTTACCATTTGTGTTATGAATGATCAGTCATAATTGAGGTATTTTTCTTTGTATTTTCACAGATTAGGCTTTTGAAAAGTGCTATGTTTGTGGGAATTCAAATGCATTTTTGTTTTGCATAGGCGTAAATCCTTTACTCAAGGAAAAACTTCTTATTTAAAAGAAACAACCTTGAAAATAGAAGTGTAAACTTTAAATCATGAATTGTCTAATTATTTCTCCATTATGTGGATATTATTCAATTATTAGAAGGTATTTAGAGGTTGTATATATGTGTGTATGTGTGTGCAGATGTTAGTGTATCTGTATATGTGGGTGGCAGACACATAAATACACACTCACACAAAAGCCATAGATAGATAAATAAGCTTGGTTCAGAAGTGAATAGGAGGAAGAGAGCAGGGTTGGATTATGTTTGTGAAATTGTGATCCCAAACCATCACTGATGCAAAAGCTTTTCTTCTTAATTATGATCCTGTCCCAGTGATACCCTGGTATAGTGGTTCACACAGTGTGGTCCAGGCACCCCTGGGGGTCTGCAGGTCCCTTTCCAGGGTCCACAAAGTCAAAACTATTATCACAATAATATTGAGACATTGAATTTTGAATGTGGGAAATATCAACAGATATGACCAGTGGTGTGCTAGAGCCAACCTAAATTTTCAGTGTAAGTATTTATATCTCAAAAATCAGGGATCCATTGGTCATTTTGTTGATTGTCTAGACTTAAGAAAGTATGGAGGAAATGTTAACGCAGATTAAACTTTAAGATGTGTCCTGTGTGCATTGTTTTTTTTTGTCCAGAGACCTGGTTGTTAATTATTTACCAGGACACTGCTATATATAACTAACTCTTGGTGGGGGGGGGGGTCCTCAGTAATTTTTAAGAGTGTAACAGGTTCTTGAGGCCAAAAAGTTTGAGAAATGTTACTCTGGTTCAGTACAGTAGAAAGAAGGCTGGATTTAGAGTCAGACACATGCTGCCTGGGTGAACGTAGACTAGTCCCCCACCTCTGAATGTCCACAGACAATTCTCTAAACTTCCATGTTACAGACAGACATGATCTCTACTGCTGGAGGGAATTTGTATTTTGGGGGCTTCCTGTTCCGATGGAGAGAAAATAAAAAAGAAAGAGGAAGGAAAGTAGAGAGATAGAGACAGAGAAAAGAGGAAAAGAAAGGAAAAAGCAAAAGGAAAAGGAAAAATAAAAGGAAAAGGGAAAGGAAGGAAAGGGAAGATGAATGCTTGCAATCTGCTCTGGTGCCAGAAGTACTGGCGCTGATGACAGTACATACACTCAAAGCATCAAAGAACTCTGAGTACCCAAGCACAGGTTTCTATTGTCTGTGTTCTTCATTCTTTCTTGACCTACTTAGTCACTTTAGTTGAATTTAATTCTTTACTGGTAGTTGGAATTTAAATTCTGCTTCCTAACGTACAACTTGGTAAAGGACCTGACTCCTCCACCAGCCCACTGCCCTCAAAATGGCCCTAGCATGCATATCTGGAGACCTCTTCTTCTTGTAGTCCCCCAAACACTAAAGGGAATCATTAGGTAGTAGGTAGCACTCAATCAAACAATTCACAAGTTTTTACTAAACGCATATAATATTCCTCGAATGATGCTCAGAACAAGGAAATATCAAAGAATTTAAAGATGTGGTCCCTATCATTGCCAAGTCTCTGCCAGCTTGAGAAAAACTGTAATTCGTAAGAACTGCCAGTGGCCCTTAAAAAATTTCCTTCTTCTTTTAAAGGGGGAGGGGGGGCAACAGGTGGACAAGGGAGAAAAACATTTCTATTTGCCACCTGAGTGTGGGAAGAGCTAAGAATGCAGGCTTAATAATACCCCTAATGGTCCTCTTCATAACATTCTTTGCCCCTCCATTTTCAGTCCCATCCACCCACCCTAAGCAGGGATGCTGTGGTACCTTCAAAAGACCCACAGGTTCATGTTGCAAGTGTCCTATTTTCTCCCTCTATATTTTTTTTAAAGTGCAAAATTGGTAATGGAGCTAATAAAGGTTCAAGATGAGTCTTTATGGAAGCTAAATTTTTCTTTTCTCTGTGTCACGCTTTTTTATTCAGAAAATAATTTTCTTAGCATTGTTTTCACAAAAGCTTTCCAACTCCCCCAATAATGCAGGGGGAAAATTGTCTTTTATTTTGAACAGGCTTTCTCAATGTGCACCATATCTCTCAGCCTATCTATTATATTAACCTGAGCCTTAATGATACAATGGTTAAAAACAGAGTAGGGATGTGTATAAATGGAAATTTTAATAGATTTTCCTCTTAATGTAATAGAATTGGCACCAGGCATTGGGAACTGGAGTGAAAGTAGTCACTCAAGCATTGTGTTTGCATGATATTTAAATACAAGTGGTTGGGGTGTAAGTACCTCTAAGCACACCTGAAAGGGATGGTGCCTCCTAATCATTGTTTCAGCAATCGACAGTTGTTTACACAACAGCAGCACATTCTCTGCTGATTTGAATAATAAACATGCTTAAATACCAGCTGGATAATAGAAGGATAATTGAAACATAGTTTAAAGCTCTGATTTACAGGCATTGTGGCGGACACTTTTATTTGCTATACAATACAACACACTTCTGTGCAGCGGTTCAAAAAAATTAAAAAGGCATTGTTTCAAGCATGCAGGGGTGTATTAAACTTGATGTATCTACCCGGTCTATGCATGTACACACATCTCAGACAAGTCTGGGGTGGACTTGAGAGCCACATTATAAAATGCAGTGAGTCACAAAACTCAGGCTTGGAGTGTACTTGGGGGTCCAAAGGAGGCCATGGACCATAACTGGGTAGTATCGAGGCCTGATGAGGTACTGATACATCATATCTCAAGTCAGCTTAGAAATAGAAAATGGCCCAAAGAAGAAAGATGGGGGAAGAATGCTATGGCAACATGGCTGGGGTGTCATTAAATAGAAAAACAGGTCATGCCAAAAGTTCTGTCAATCAAGTCCATGAGCTTATGGTCTAGGTGTCTCATGACTCTGCTGGAGAGTAAAGTGGCTGGCCAACAGCTTCTAAACCTTCTTATGACTTGTCATAGAGGATCAATCTGTCACCCCCAAGAGAGTTGCTGAAATCACCAATTTGATCCTATCACTTTGTTGTCTTGTTCAGTCGTGCTCAACTCTTTGTGACCCCATGGACCACCACTACTCCTTAAAACTTTTTTTATACTTTATTGACATGTTAGTATTTTTTTCATATTATTACTTCTCAACAATGCACTCTACCTCCCCCAAGAAAACCCTCCCTTCTAAGAAAAAAAGTTCAAGCAAAACAAACCAACTCACTCATTGGCTGTGTGACCCTGGGTAAGATAGTTCACTTCTTTCTACCTTAGTTTCCCCATTCTGTCAAATGAAAGGACTAGATCACACGTTGACCCTGACTGACAATGTATGTATTATTTCAGAGCAATAGTTTACCATCTCTACTGCAAAGAATAAGTCCGTATAGCACCATATTGAAAGAGAACTAAAAACAACCTTGGGACCATCAGTTCCAACGTCCTCACTTTACACTTGGGAAACTGAGAAACAGAAAGCGTAAGTGACTTGTCCAGGGTCACATTGCTAGTAAATGTCTGAGGCAGGATTTGAACACAGGCCTTTCTTCACTCCAGGTCCACTGGGCTATCCACTATACCAGATATCTATTCATCTTCTAGATTCATACCCCACCAAAAAACTGTATTTCCATGTGAAGTATGTTCATTCACTGTTTTCTAAAGTTCTCACAAAGCAACAGAGAGAGGACAAAACACCACAGAATTAAAACATGGAAAGGATACAATATTTGAAGTATCTAAGACTGGAGAAAGCATAGGTTCACTTCAATATCACGAAGGCACAAACTGGACCATAAGACAACAAGGGATGTTTGGGTCATGAAAGATGAAAATAAGGATAAAAACTCTGACCCTGAGGAAAATGAAACTAACCCCAATTACCTTTGAACCCTTCAATGGTCTCTGTCTGACCCTCATATTACTGTATCCCCCCCAATTAAACTTATTTAATCCTTACATAAAGGCTCAGTCCATCTCAGACTCTGAAAGTAATCCTAGCCCCCAAGCAGTGGAATAAAATGAGTCCTTCCAAGCTGTTCACCACCTTGACGCTGTCAGGCATGCTACTTATCTTGTTTAGCCTCAATGACTGAATTATTGCCCTGTCCTGTCTTTTGCACACTGAGCCTCCTTGTTCCATATTTCATACCCTTAGATTAAGCCCCTAAAAAAAAGAAAAAACACCTGATATTATTCCTACATATGAATACCTGAATCTTGACTGACCAGTGCCTAGCACCTTGTCACATAGTACATATTCGATAAATGCTGACAAGTCCAGGGCACTTTCTGGACTACTGTCTCTAGCCTTCCCCAGTCTGGCCCACTTAATCATGTTCCAAGCCCCTGAGCCTGGGTTATAACACCCTCTTCCTCAAGAGCTTATCTTTCCATGATGAGAGAAAGCCTAGGTGCCCTGATTTAAGCCCTCCATGTGCCAGGGGATGTGGCTCCCTCCTCAGACACCAAGACTAAATGATCCTTGCTAAATGAAGATAACTTATTTCCATCAAGGAACTCTGAGCTACCACAACTGACCTCTGCCCTTTAAGACCAAAGAACTTCAACCAGCCATGGGGCCGGCTGAGTGGCCATGAGCCAGTAAAGATAGATTACCTCAGTTTAAAGAGCTTTTTCATCAAAGTAAACGCCCCCCCTGAGGATTTCTCATGGATCAACCATACTTGTTGAAGTTTTCCTTCCTACCTAGTCAAGTGGCTAACTTCAGATCCCTGACCCAGGAAACTGCCCTTTCCAGATACAATGCCCTAATTGGATGAGCTTATCCTGTGATGTGCCTTCTTTCATCTGACCTTGCCCTATGCCTAGTCTCAACTACCACTGTGAAATGAGCCATCTACCACCCCTTCCCTGCCAAGGCTTGTGCTCACCCAAGATAGACACTCACATTAGCTTGGCTTCTTTCTTTCCCTAGAGCTGTTCTGGACTGAGAGGGGATGGTGAGGAGATAGGACATGAAGGCTTGGGGTCACTCAGTTCTCTTCCACATCCTAGAGATCAAAAAGATCCAAGAGGTAAGTAGGAGATGAAGCCAGTTATTATTAGAACACTAAGAATGAAATGAGCTATGGTGGGAGGTGGTGAGTTCCCCATTACTGGAGGCTAGAGGAGAACTTGTCGGGGATATTGTAGAGGGGATTCATACTTCAGATAGGGGATGGATGAGATGACCTGTGGGGCCCCTTCCAACTCTAATATGTTATGATTCTGTGATCTATGCTGTCTGTGGTGCTGAAGAGAAAGAGAGTTCAGGATGAAGCCTCTCACCCAGAAGAGGTCAGAGCTCTACCCTTTGAGAGACAGCATAAATCAGGTTTCCAGCATCCTACCATCAAATGCCATGCCTATCTATTCCTGGCTGGAATCAAGTGTGAAACATCTTCTAGATTCAACTTTACTTATTTTTAGGGTCTCCTCCTCCACAGCTGGAGTTTTCTGTCACACACACACACACACACACACACACACACACACACACACACACACGGCATTTATCTATCTCCACTTCAGAAAATAGAATTTTCGACTAATGCAGCAAAGAAGATTGAGGGAGGAGAGAGCTACCATGAGGACTGTTGTCCAATTATGAAATCAATCAGTTTGTTGATTATACAACAGTGAATAGCTCTAGTATGCAGAGCCCTAGGAGATCCAGAAGGAAGAGGAAAGAAAAATCACCATGAGCAACAATAATAAATATTTGTCTAAACATCATTGTATTATAAATATTGTTGGAAAATATGGCCCATAATTTAAAAATAAAGGAGACCAGAGGTTTGTAAATTACTGAGGATTCTCTCATGTTTTCATACCATGAATGTGAGAGTAAAGAAAGTGGAATGTAAGCTCCTTGAGGTCAAGGGCTATTTTGTCTTGGTCATCTTATCTCCATTGCTTAGGTGTCTTACACATAATAGGCAATTAACAGACTGAAAATGATTGCTTACAAAAGCAGGAGAAATTTCATGATCAGCTCTCTGCATACTATCAGATCAACAGATTGGAGAAATGCTCAAAATCAATAGCAATTTAGAAGAAAGGATAAAGATGACACTACACTCTACACAACTATAATAGTTCCAACCTGTACTATCTAATCGAATTGTTGACTCTGAAAACAGGAAATGAATAAAGACAAAGATATTGACTTTGTTGCTGTTTCTTAGAGAAATTTAACTAATGCAAAACAGCATCATAAAAGCAGTCAAAAGAACCCAGAAACCACCTCAGTTAGCAAGCATTTGATCTCCTTGCCATCAGAAAGAGGTAGCTGATAAGGGCAGCACCATTTTCAAATCAATTACACAACATTATGAAGAAGGATGGAAAATTATAGGCAATATTTTTATACTTCTTTGGATCTGTGACCTAATCAGTATGGGTACTCCCTGGGTAATTTATATAATTTAGATATTAATTATGTATGAATTAGAGGCAGCTAGGTGGCTCAGTGGCCAAAGTGCTGGGCCAAGGATTCAAGAAGACCTGAATCCAAATCTAGCCTCATACACTTATTATTTGTGTGTCCATGGACAAATCACTTCACCTCTGTTTGCCTCAGTTTCCCCTACCTTCCATAGGATCGAATGAAATAATCTTGTTTAATTTGTAAAATGCTTAGCAGAGTGCTTGAAACGTAGTGGAAATTATATAAATGCTAGCGACGAAGATGATGATGATGATGATGATGATGACGATGATGATGATTACAATGATGATAAAACTGAGAAAAGAAGTAAAGGGGAAATGAGCCACCACATCAGTAGTAAAGAAAATAGACTAGAGCCTGATGTTAAGGTGGGACTTGAGAGTCTTGCATGTATGTCTATCATCTTGACTCTGCTATATACTCTCTGAATAACTATGGGGAATATGAGCCTTTATAAAATTTGGTGCAACATCTAGCTGTCAGACCATCCCTAGAGCTTTTTATGTATAAACTAGAAGGAAGTCAACAAATGGACAAGAAATAGAATAGATCACACTGATATTTCCAGAGCAATTGATTTTTATAATTTATTATATTGGAATCACTCACATTCAACACTGTTACCTCAGTGTACTACTTGAGGAACTTATAAAGACACTTAAGAAGGTGAGGTATGGAAAAATAGCTGGACCCAACCAAATATATGTCCAAGAGAAATCCGTGCTGGAGGTGCTTGCAGGACATTTTCAGAGGGACTTAGAAAAACATTTGTCAAGTTATTTCAAAGAGGGGTAAATACTGAAAGGATAGTAAAAACATGAAAATCAAAATTATTACCAAAAAGGCAATAAGATATCAGCAACTGCAAGTCCATATCTAATTCTTTTTTCCATGTGTAATTCTTGGTGAAACTATAGAAAGGAAGCAGGCAGGCTTTCTCAGACTGGAGGAAAAAAACAAGGAGGAAAACATGATGAAGAATATTTGGGAGAAGATAAAAGGTGAATAGCGTTCTGGACTTGGAGTTGGAAAGACCTGAGTTGAAATCTGCTTACTGCCTGCATGAGTCCCTGGGCAAGTCATGTGAATCTCTACAGATCTCAGTTTGCCATCTATAAATTGGAGATAATATTGGCACATACCTCCCAGATTTTGTGAGGTTCAAATGAGATAACACATATAAAGTGCTTTGGAAACCTTAAAGTGCCAAGTAAGTGGCAGCTATTATTATATGGCCTCTCAACTGCCTTTCAACACTGAGATTCCATCTTCATTTTATAGATGATCTTGACCTACTTTCAACAGGAGCATATGTTTTGAGTCATGTTTTCCAGCAGAATTAGGCTACACTGAACTATCCCTACTTACTCAGCCAGTCCCCAATGTAAAAATATGCACATATTTGCAAAAGTGAAGTCTAAAGTTCAAGGTGTAGTCTATGACTATGGAATCTAATGTTGTTCCTCATTTTATGCAGGAAGTGAACCCATAAATGTGTCTTCATGTGCTCAATAGCAAAGGAGTTGTTCTTTAGTTTCAGTCATGTCCGATTCTTTGTGACCCTATTTGGGATTTTCTTAGCAAAGATACTGAAGCGATTGGCCATTTCCTTCTCCAGATTATTTTACAGGTAAGGAAACTAAGGCAAATAGGATTAAGTGACTTGCCCAGGATCACACAGCTAGGAAGTGTCTGAGGACAGATTTGAACTTAGGAAGATGAGTCTTCCTGACTTCAGGCCCAGCGCTCTATCCACTGTGCCACCCAGCTGCCCAGCAAATGGGTAGAGTACCTTATAAATAGTGCCTAGAGTTAATACTTTGGGGCAATACAAAATTTTCAAGTCAAATTATTTTACTCACATTTGCAAAGCTAATGCATTGCCTTTTTGCCTTTTTCTTTCTTTTTACTGAACGAGAAAGTTTGAGGATCTGTCATTACTATAGAAAGAACATTGACAAGTAAATGATAATTGATTTTTCTAATTACTTAATAAAGGTTTGATTCAATCTGAATGCAATGGTTTGGAAATGATTCTTAGAGTCAGAGGTTTCCAAACAACTAGAAGCTCATGCTGTGAAACATCAGTACAAAAGAATGTGGCTCCAGGTGATGTCTCATGGAACTTCAGAGTTGGACGGAACCTCAAAGTTTTAGTCCAACCACTGCCTGAACAGTAATCCCAACAAGCAGCCCTCTGTTCCCCACCTGAAGATACCTGGGAATGGGGACTCACTGCCTCCAGAGGCATCTCATTCCATTTTGGATGTTCTAGTGGTAAAGAAGGTTTGTCTTATATCAAGGCAAAATGTCTCTCACTTCAACTCCAATGCATTTTCCTATTTCTGCCCTCTGAGGCCAAGCAGAACAAGCTAAGTCCCTTTTCACTTGGGCTATAATTTCCCTCTGTCCTCTCTTCACTAGGCTACACATCCCCAGTTGCTTCATTAGAGTATCTTATAGCAGAGTCACCTGCCACTCTCCCGGTTGGCCACTCCCACACACACACACCAATCTGACAACGTCCTCCATAAAATGAGATAGCATTATCACAGAATTTAACACATTCTTCCAGGAAGAATCTGAGTAGGGCACAGACTACCACCTATCCCATTATGCCTTTCTTAATGTCATAGAAGTGATTATAGTTCTGGAGCTGGAAAGGACTTCAGTAGCCTTATACTCCAACTCCATCATTTTACTGTATAGGAAGCTGAGGACCAAGGTCCTCAGGTAGTAAGCATCAGAAGTAAACCAAGGTCACACAGGTAGTAAGCATCAGAAGTGGAATTTAAATCCAAGTCTTTTTATTGCCCTAACTGACACTGTTGGAGGTTGGTCTTCCTCTGATATCTTTAAAATCTGAGCAAGACCTCTTTTCTATCCTCCTTGAGATATTTACTTGCAATGTGACCCCGGACAAGTCACTCAATCTCTGTGAGCTTTGGTTTTCTCCTCTGCAAAGTGCAGGGTGCCAATAACAGCAACTACCTCAAGGGGTTATTGAGAAGATCAAATGAAAGTCTATAAGAGCTTCACAAACCTCTAGTACTATACTAATATGTTAGTAATATTACTCTCTACTCAGCTGACTTGTACTCCATTGCTTAGCCCTTAGGATATTGTGAGGGGGTAGTGTGGTGATAAAATGACTCCCCCCTCCAACCTTTCAGAGAAGTGAATGCTCTTCAGGAAGAAGAAGACAAAAATTTTTATCAGGAATTATATTCTGGGGAGCCAAGATGGCGACTGGAAAGCAGAAACTAGCGTGAGCTCCCTGCCCAGTCCCTCCAAAAACCTATAAAAAATGGCTCTGAACCAATTCTAGAGCTGCAGAACCCACAAAACAGCAGAGGGAAGCAAGGCTCCAGCCCAGGACAGCCTGAATGGGCTCTGGATAAGGTCTATCCCATACGGAGCTGGGAGCAGAGCAGAGCCCAGCGTGAGCGGCATGGACCAACCAGATCAGGAGCTGGGCGGAGTGTGCCCTAGCGCCCTGAACCAGGGAGATTCAGCAGTTACCAGACTTCTCAAACCACAAACACCAAAGACAACAGAGAAGGTTAGTGGGAAAAGCTGCGGGAGTGGAAGGAGTTCGAGGTTTGGCTACCACCCCAGGGGCAGCAGAGGTGGGACAGCTACAGAAGTACAGCTGCAGTTGCTTCCAGCCCCAGGCCCACCTAGTGGGAGGAATTAAGTGGAGGATCAGAGCAGGAGTGAAGAGCCTGCTGAAGATCTAAGTCCAGTCCGGGTTGGGGGTTCTTGGGGAAGGAGGAGTGCTGGTGTGGCAGAGCTGGCGCATCCCCCCAAGCATGGAACATAGTTTTCTTAACTCCACAAGCAGTCATACCCTGACAAAAAACTCAAGGGTGGTGTTAATTGGCTGGGAATATGGCCAGGCAGTGAAAACATGCCCAGATTCAGTCTCAGACTTTGGATTCTTTCTTTGGCGACAAAGAACACCAAAACATACAGACAGAAGAAGTTAACAAAGTCAAAGAGTCTACAACAAAAGCCTCCAAGAAAAACATGAACTGGTCCCAGGCCATGGAAGAGCTCAAAGGGATTTGGAGAAGCAGGTTAGAGAAGTAGAGGAAAAATTGGGAAGAGAAATGAGAAGGATGCAAGAAAACCATGAAAATCAAGTCAATGACTTGCTAAAGGAGACCCCAAAAAATTCTGAAAAATATACTGAAGAAAACAACACCTTAAAAAATAGACTAATTCAAACAGCAAAAGAGCTCCAAAAAGTCAATGAGGAGAAGAATGCCTTGAAAGGCAGAATTAGCCAAATGGAAAAGGAGGTCCAAAATACCACTGAAGAAAATACTACCTTAAAAATGAGATTGGAGCAAGTGGAAGCTAGTGACTTGATGAGAAATCAAGATATTATAAAACAGAACCAAAGGAATGAAAAAATGGAAGACAATGTCAAATGTCTCATTGGAAAAACCACTGACCTAGAAAATAGATCCAGGAGAGATAATTTAAAAATTATTGGACTATCTGAAAGCCATGATCAAAAAAAGAGCCTAGATATCATCTTTCCAGAAATTATCAAGCAGAACTGCCCTGATATTCTAGAGCCACAGGGCAAAATAGAAATTGAAAGAATCCATTGATCGCCTCCTCAAATAGATCCCAAAAAAAAATCTCCTAGGAATATTGTCGCCAAATTCCAGAGCTCCCAGATCAAGGAGAAAATACTGCAAGCAGCCAGAAAGAAACAATTTGAGTATTGTGGAAACATAATCAGAATAATCCAAGATCTGGCAGCTTCTACATTAAGAGATCGAAGGACTTGGAATACGATATTCCGGTGGTCAATGGAGCTAGGATTAAAACCTAGAATCACCTACCCAGCAAAACTGAGTATCATGCTCCAAGGCAAAATATGGACTTTCAATAAAAATAGAGGGTTTTGAAGCTTTCTCATTGAAAAGACCAGAGCTGAATAGAAAATTTGACTTTCAAACACAAGAATCAAGAGAAGCATGAAAAGGTAATCAAGAAAAAGAACAAGAAAAAGAAATTGCAAGGGATTTACTAAAGTTGAACCGTTTTGTTTACATTCCTACATGGAAAGATGATATGTATGACTCATGAGATGTCAGTATTAGGGTAGCTGAAGGGACTATGCATATATATATATATATATATATATATATATATATATATATATATATGTTTATGTATATATGTATATGTGAGTGTGTATGTGTATATATATATATGTGTGTGTGTGTGTGTGTGTATACATATATATATAGAGAGAGAGAGAGAGAGAGAGAGCAGGCACAGGGCGAGTTGAAGATGAAGGGAACATATCTAAAAGAAATAAAATCAACTTAAAGGATGAGAGAGGAATATATTGAGAGAGGGAGATAGGGAGAGATAGAATGGGGTGGATTATCTCTCATAAAGTTGGCAAGAGGAAGCAGTTCTGTGGGACGAGGGGAGAGGGCAGGTGAGAGGGGAATGAGTGAATCTTGCTCTCATCAGACTTGGCCTGAGGAGGGAATACCATACATACTCAATTGGGTATCTTACTCCACAGGAAAGAAGAGGGAAAAATATAAAAAAGGGGGGGATGACGGAGGGGAAGACAGATGGGGGTGGAGGTAATCAAAAACAAACACTTTGGAAAGGGGACATGGTCAAGGGAGAAAATTCAATAAAGAGGGATGGGTTGGGAAGGAGCAAAATATAGTTAGTCTTTCACAACATGAGTATTGTGGAAGGGTTATACATAATGATACACATGTGGCCTATGTTGAATTACTTGACTTCTTAGGGAGGGTGGGTGGGAAGGGAAGAGGGGAGAGAATTTGGAACTCAAAGTTTTAAAAACAGATGTTCAAAAACAAAAAATAAAAGTTTTTGCATGCAACTAGAAAATAAGATACACAGGCAATGGGGCATAGAAATTTATCTTGCCCTACAAGAAAGGAAGGGAAAAGGGGATGGGAGGGGAGTGGGGTGACAGAAGGGAGGGCTGACTGGGAAAAGGGCAACCAGAACATACGCCATCTTGGAGTGGGTGGAGGGTAGAAATGGGGAGAAAATTTGTAATTCAAACTCTTGTGAAAATCAATGCTGAAAACTAAATATATTAAATAAATAAATTTTAAAAAAAGAATTATATTCTGGAGTCCTTTACAGCTAGTTTTGAAGGAGGAGGAGAAAGGGGGAGAGAGAGAGACAGAGAGAGAGGGAGGGAGAGAGAGGGGCAGGGAAGGGGGGAGACAGACAGACAGACAGACGGTGGGGAGAAAGGGGGAGGGAGACAGAGAGAGAGAGAGAGAAAGAGAAACAGACAGACAGAGGAGGGAGGGAGGGAGACAGAGAGAGGGGGAGGGAGGAAGGGAGAGAGAGCAACACCAAGAAAAAGGACATTTCTTTATCAGAGACAAGACAATGTGATATTCAAATACAACAAGTGCTTTTTCAACTGCTTGTAAGTCATAAAAGGTGAATGAAAACACCTCCTTTGTGGAAAGGAAAAAAGAAGTGGAGAATTCTCAACACAAAGATCCACTTTGACTTAAAATATAGGGTAAGCAGCACTAGAAATTTATGAGCCAAAGCCCATCTATTAGATTCTGAACAAATCTAAGCTTCCATACCACAAAGCATCCCTGTTAATATGCAGCTAGTTATGTCAAGGACATTGAACGAAGCAGCTTTTCATGTGTCACTTGGAGCTATCCCGATTGGTAACCACAGCTACTCCTGGGGTCGGGACCCAGAACATACATCCATTGTGTGGGAGGGAGGGAATGGGCAGACAGGATCTGCTGCAGAGAATGTTCCCAGGCACCTATGCCCCTCACATAGGGCAAGCCTCCAGGAAAACTGTGGAATAGGCATTTTTGGTTGGTGGTGTCCCTCCACTTTCTTTCTGCAAACTCTTCTCCCAGGTGCCCAGTACCCTCCTACTATACTCTAGCTACTCTACCCTACTGTGTCTCCCCAAATGGCCACCTCAGGGAGTCAATAATGAGTGCTCATTATGTGCCAGGTACTGTGTTAAGTGCTGGGGATATAAAAAGGGGCAAAAAACCTGCTCCTGACCTCAGGGAGCTCAAATTCTAATGGGAGAGACAACATGCAAACATTTGTAGATATATACAGTGTAAGTAGAAGGTAATCTCAGAGGAAAGACAATGGGATGAGGGATGGGAGCCTCCTACAGAAAGTGAGTTTTAAGATGAGTCTTTAAAAAAGCTACAGAAGTCAAGAGGCAGAGGTCAAGAAAAAACATTCTAAACATAGGTGATAGGGAGTGAAAAGGCAGAGATGGGAGATGAAGTGTTGGGTGTAAACACACTATTTCCTATATGGTCCCTTCCCTTCATTCGCATGACCATCAGTCTATTTCAGGGCCTAATCACATCTTGCCTGGACTTTTGCAATAACCTCCTAATTGCCCTCCCTATCTCAAGTCTCTCCCCCTTTCCAACTCTTACCATGAAACCGCAAAAAGTGATTTTCCTGTAGCACAGGTCTGACCACATCATCACCCACCCAATAAATGCCAGTGATTCCCTCTTACCTGTAGGAGATATATAAACTCTTCCAGTAAGAAGTTAAAGCTCTTTACAATCAAACTCTTTCCTCCATCTCCAAGCTTCTTAAATATTACTTCAGTTTCTACTTTCTAGGTCCTAAATCACCTCCCACTCCTCAGACGTGGCTCCATATCCCATGTCTTTGCTTCTTCATGGTCTGTCCCTCATTCTTAGAATGCTGTTCCTCCTCACCTGCCCCTCACTTGCCCCATGCCACAAATCTTACTTCTGCTGGAGGCTTTTCCTGAATGTAACGCCAATCTGTAAGTGAAAGATCTTTCCCGCCTATTGAATAGGTCTCAGGTGGGGCCAACAAAGGGAGGCTTGATTAGAGGCAGGCCCACACTTTTGTGGTGCCAATCAAGTATTAAAGACTCTTCCCACCCCCTCAACAGACTTCCCACCCCCTCAATAGACTAATCAGGCCAACAAAGGGAGCCCTGATTAGAGACAGACCCACACCCTTTCGCTAACTAGATGTGAGTCCCCAGGCCCCACACCTTTTTGCTAAGTAGGCTCTGAGTCCTCAGGGCTCTGAACAGGGTATAAAAGCTTTGAGGCTGGCATTTTGCCTTTGGGGGCACATTCATTGGAAGAGTGTTGGTGAAGAGAGTCTGGGTAAGCCATTGAAGCAGCCCCCACCCCCAGCTTTTTCAAAACCCAGACCTTGGTGCTTCTCTCTAGTAACTATGTGTTCCTATGGATAGACTGATTTGTGTTTATTTGCTCAGTTTATATAATGTATGCTTGTAATTTCTATTTGCATTTGCTCTGAGGTTCAGGGTGCTGGTTTTTCCCCCTGAACTAAGTGAATGGTATATGTATGTTTAATTAAAGTGAGATTGTTAACCTTAACAATTAACCTTAAAGTTGCTTTCCTTAGAAAAGCAGATCAAAGAACCTGTGCTAGCTGCCTTCCTGAGTGCTAGTCTTGTTGGCCTTATGCCCCCACAGCAGCTGCTAGCGACATTGTTGTTACACTGGTGTCTCCCTCCTCTCTAGCTGCTTTGCCTTCCCTTCTATGCTTACCTTGTACTGTAACTATTTTTCACGTATCATGTTATACCTATTTACTGCATGCTATCTCCTTCTACCTCTCTCTTTAGAATGTAAGCTACCTGAGGGTATGGACTATTTCATTTTTCTCTTTGGATCCCCAACTCATAGCATAGTGCATAGGAGGCATGAAAATAAAAGCTTGTTAATTGATCATTATCATTGCTCATCTTAGTGGCACTTAGAGGTTTATGAAGTGCTTTGAACTCAGGTCTTCTACTTCATCAAGCTCTAAATCCTTAGGCTATTGCCATCCATCTCTTGCCAGACCTCAGCCCTATGTTTGTCTCATGACTCAGCTCCTCTGCTCCTTCTCATAAGCTGTGGAAGGCAGCTAGAGGAGGTCTCATAACCTCCTTAAACCTCCATCACCCCATCTCTCTGCAAAGATGGGAAATGGAACTCCAAATAACTATGTGTAGAATCAAGAAAATTCAATGTGGACCAGTGCTGCGCATTTCCTAATCTTAGTCCCTAAATAGAGTCACTATATCTAAGGCCATTTGGGAATTTGCTTCGAAGATTGTTTCTTTGAGGAAGATAGGAGGCATCAGTAGAAGTCAGTGTATGAGTGCTAGGTCTACCATCAATGCAGCCTTGTAATGGTAGCACTTTGGAGGTCACCAATTCTAACATGCTCTGCTCTCTACCAAGGAGTTCTGTTCAATCCATCAAATGCCAGTAGAATTTGCCTGGTCTGCTGAACAGCTTGCTTAATCTGAGCCTGCCTATGTGTGACCTCCACTGCCTAGTTAGGAAACTATAAGTGGTACCACCCACTTCAGGACATCCTTGAGATCCTGTGCTAGCATTGTCTCCCTGTTGCATCCTGTCTCATGAGTGCCCTAGTTCATTTTTTAAAAACACAGCCAAATTAAGTGGGCCAGGTCATGGTGTTTTTTTTAAGTTCCTCCAAAGACTTAATAAATTTTGCAAATATTTGACCAAGAGAATTAATTTATGTAAAGATCTGTACATATTTGATAATCTTGAACCAATTTAATAAATCCTGTCCAGTATTAATAAATGTTGGATTAGGGTTAGACTTCTTACAAACAGTAAATGAATAAAGAAAATATTTAATATGTATGTATAAAATACCTATTTTTTTCAAAGATCATGAAAAGATTATCCTTAATGTTAGGGCTTTAAGCCACTACTTTGTTAGAGGGAAGTAGGAGATGGCAGAAGGGGGAAAAGAGGAGAAGAGATGAGATTCCTCTAACAATGTATTAATGTTATCAGTCCACCCCCATCACAGCAGCCTAAAGTGAATACAGAAAACAATTAGAAACATAGGGCCAAAGGTTTAGAACTGAAAGGGACTGACTGGGGAATGAGGCAATCAGAATATATGCTATCTTGGAATGGGGGGGAGAAAATTTGTAACTCAAAACCTTGTGGAAATCAATGTTGAAAACTAAAATATTAAATAAAATATATACAGAGGGAAAAAAAGAACTGAAAGGAAACTGAGGCACAAATAGGGTGACTTGTCAGAGAGACACGTATCTGATGTGTGTTTGAACACAGGTCTTTGAAGCATGATACCCTAACCACTACACATGATGTTCAAATTCCCACCTTGAAATCTCTAGTCAATCCTCAAAAAACCCATAAAAACCATATGGATTCAGTAACAAAGTTGTAACTTGGGAAGTGCAACTAGACCTTTTCTCAAGAGCACTAAAATTTAGAGAGGATTTACAGAATGGTTGATAATTTTTCATTCCTTTTATTTCTCATTCACCTTATCCAATAAAAGACCAACGAATTTGGCAACTAAGAGATAACTGGTAACTTTGGAGAGAGCCATTTTGGTGGAATGATAAGATTGTGAGAGGAGAGAAAGAGGAGGCACCTATCCTGCCCCCTGTAATGTAGTGGAAAGAGGAGTAGAGAGTCTGAAAATCTAGGTTCAAAGTCCTTCCCTGAAACTTGCAAACTCTATCAGCTTGAGAAAATAATTTAACGTCTTTGATCCTCAGTTTCCTCATCTATAAAAGTAACATTTTACTACTTTGTTCATAGGGAAATACTTTGTAAACTGCAAATCACATTAGAAATTATATATACATATATATATATATATATAACATATATATACATACACATATATACATAAACATATCTCATCGATAAGGCATACATGATGCTGATTACATCAACTCCTGGAACCTTTCAGTGTCTCCTGAATGAGATCTATGGTCACTCAAAAAAAAATCAGCCTAACAAGTGAATGGAAATAGCTGCATGATTGGTAGATATGAACAGATAAGCCATAAGCTGGACCCAGAATTGAATAGGAGTAAAGAAATATGATACATATCTCATCAATATGCACTTCATACATAGTAGGTACTTTAAAAATGTTTATTGACTGACTATTCTCTCAATCAGTGTAGAAGCCTACCAAACCATACCTTTTTATCCTGTGACAGTTTTATCATGTGTACAAAAGATAGCATGTTGGGCAAAAGTCTTCAAGCCAAAATTTTTAGCAACACGAATGGAAAGCTTTTTATAGTCAACAAATAATAAGCATGAGGGGACCTTGTTCTCCCATCTCTTTCAGTGAATTGTGTGACTGTAAAGATGCATCTTCTGTAAAATATCATTATTAAAAAACTGCCTTTTCCCTTCTCAGATGAAGAAGTAGCCATGAGTGGATATTTATCGATGCTCTCTTGATCCCCAATTCTTATTACTAATGCCATCCACGATTTTTTCCAAGGAGATGATCTCTTTTCTTCTTTGAAATATGTTGTGAACAAATTTTCAACATCCTCAAAATTTTGTTACCTCCAACTTGAACTTTCTCCATGTACACTTGATCTGTTCTAGTCATTTTCCACTTTTGCTTATTTTAATACCATTTCTACTTTGTTGTGGAGACTTTGATGTTACAACCACAGTGGCTCCACTATAGCTGATGAAGAAAATAGAGTACTATAGAAATCTTGACAGACATTTTCCATTTTATATCTGTTTGCTTTCTTCCTTTCAGTTTTAGACTTAAATGCTCTTGGGATGATCTGGATTAATCGAGTCTCACACCAAGCTTTCTCAAAACTAGTTTTTCTCCTCCACTGCTTCTCACTGTTTTATGAGATGATCCTACTCCGCATCTTCCACTATCCTCCTACAAAAGATTTTGAAAATGAGTTTATATTTTAAACCAGTGTTGCCCTTGGCTATCGTATCTCTCTATTTGGCAAGAAGATCAAGCGTTTTGCTGGCTGAGGTGGATTCTTACCTTTTATATGCATGAATGTGTGTGTGTGTGTGTGTGTGTGTGTTTCAACACTTCAGATATCCACAATTTCGTTGATTTGGGTACCACTGCCACTTCCACAACTTCTCCATTCCTTAATATATGGTTTCATGAACTGCTATTGAAAAAAAATCATTATCTGATGCACCTCTCTAAACATAGGTAAATTGGTTCTCAGAAGACAGATAAAAAACCCATGGCCAAGCCCAAACTCTAAACCTTCCAGGTGTGGAGAGCTTGCCAGAGTTTATACTCATTTGGCATAGCATCAGAGTGGGATTTTAGTGGAGAATATATTTCAGTACTTCTATGTTTCTGAGATGGAGGTACTCTCTCCGTCTGCAAACTGAAGCCCACTCACTCTTTTGTCTTCTATAATCTTATCTATGTCTTCTTTCATATCCTCTAAAAGAAATCAACCAGGAGTACTAGAGGCCTTTCCCTAGATCTGTTGGGCTATATATCTGTTGTCCTTATCTCTAATTACATGACTTACCCACCTCCTTTTCTGAAACTACATTTTCTGGATAATATATCCTACACATCTTGGGGTCCCAGGATGATATAATCATAGGTTTAGAATTGAAAGCAAGCTTAGAGTTCAACTAGTTCAGATACTTCATTTAACAGATGAAGATACTGAGGCCCAGAAAGACTGAGCAACTTACTCATGATCTCATGGAAAATAAGTATCAGATCTGGGATTTTAGCCCTAGGCCACTGACTCCCATTCCAGCAGACTTCCTACGATATTGGTAATATAGGGTAAACCAATGTAGCTTCGCTCCATTGTCCTTTGTGCCATTTGCAATTGACTAATCCATGAATTTGCAGCCATGTGGTATTATTGGGTGAAAATAGGTATTAAAAATATGGGTTTCTATATCAGAAAGTAGTTTGAAATCACTGAAATTGCTGTAAAATTTCCCAAAACTACACCCTTTCTCCTCTTCAAATGTGGATGCAGTTCTTTGTCCATCTATAATGTCTGTAAAAGAAATATGTATTTATGGGCTAACTGAATAAACTCCCATTCAGCTTCATTTCATGGTCTGAACAAGAGGTATCCACTTGTTTTTTTCCACATGGGTTGTTAGTCCTGTGATCTTTTGTGTGATCACACATTTCCTTGAAGAGACTCTTAAGTATTCTGGGAACATATACAATTAAGTGTTAAATTGAATGGTGCCAACTAGAAGTGTGACTATTCAAAGAAGGCAGAATTCAATGAAGACTGGTGTTATCCGAGAAGATTTTTTTTGCAAGAATGATTCTGGAAGAATTGGTAGAATTTACCTGGTATAGAAGAGATGGGAGCATTTCCAGCTGATTAATAGCATGAAACCTTGAAGCAGGAATCATGTCTCGTGTACATATATACCCATTCAATAAATTCCAATGGCTCTTTATTCTTTCTAGGATGAGATACAAAATCCTCTACTTGGCATTCAAAGTGCTTAATAACCTAGGTTCTCTTTTACCTTTCCAGTCTTCTTATATCTTACTCCCTACCACACAGTCTTTGGTCCAGTGACACTGACCCTTTGTTGCTCCATTAACAAGACCCTCAATCTCTTGGCTTCAAGCATTTTTTTCTGGTTGTCTCCCCTGCCTGAAAGGCTCTCCCTCCTCATCTCAGTTTCCTTTTTAAGTCTCAACAAAAATCCTATCTTTCCCAGACTCTTCTAGTGTCTTTTAAAAAACTATTTCCCGCGTATAGCTTGCTTATGCATATTTGCTTGCTTATTCTCTCCCCCATTAGATTGTTAGTTCCTTGAGGGCAGGGATCATTTTTTGACTCTTTTTAGATCCCCAGGCTTAGCACAATGCCTGATCAATAGTAGGCACTTAATAAATGTTTATTGATTGACTGAATCAGAACAGAATTTGTAAGGGACACTACTACTACAGTTTTCATAGGGAAAGAGTATAGGTCTAGGTAAGACCTTTTGCTCCTCAAGAATAGTGTTTTTTACATAGGTTCCTAAATTGGGTGATACCACTCCCTGGGGAGTGCTGGATCCATCCAGGGAGGCAATAGTAGCCTCAGGTGCAATTGTGAGACATTGAATAAAAATAAGGGGGCAGTGGAAGCATGAGGAAAGACAAGAAGAAAATTTTGAAAAACTGTTCATGGATGTTTTATCTGTGGTGTAACAGAGTTAAAGTCATAGTGATTACATTATTTTCCAAATAAACACACAAATGCCAATTACAACTGATCACTAGTCAAGTCAGCCAACAGATCTTAACAAGCAAGTATTGGCAGGTGAGCCTGTCACACAATGTTGGGAAATCCAGCATGCATCAGCAGGAATATGTGCATGTAATAACTTGTTCGTGATATGATACTATATGGTTACATGGCACAATATTGCATCATCAAAATTTAATGCAGGAAAAAACCACAAATTTGAAATATATGGTTAAATTTAAGAGGCATCTTTTTAAAAAATATTTTATATATTTTTTGAAATGATGCAAATTTATAAAAAACACTAAAAGGTTAAAGGAAGTAGCTTTCTGGGGGGACACAGAATAATTTTTTAAAAAGGGGGTGGTAGGTCAAATAAGTTTGGGAACCTCTGCAATAGCACCTCTTGGGCAGTGGACTTAACATTATACTTGCAATCAGAGGAATCATAGAACACAAGGATCACAGATTCAGAGTTGAAAGGGATCTTAGAGGCCATCTAATGCAACCCCCTCATTTAACAGAAGAGGAAATTGAAATATTAAAAGGATAAAACACGTACCTAAGGTCATATAGGTAGTAAGTTACAGAGTTAAGACTTCAACTGAAGACTTTTGACCCTCAATTCAGCACTCTCCACTGCATCACGTATGGGAGCCTGCACTCTGGACATTCTTCAATGGAAGAGGAAGAAACAATGATAGCTTGAGTACACTATCGTGTGGCTTGCTATTATGGGAATGAAGTGACCTCCAATTAAAGGAACTCATCTGGCCCGCTTTGGAGGGGCTGTCTCCCCCTGCCCAGGCCTACAACACTAAGGCATTCAGCACTAATTTCAAATGTTTTCATTGGGTTGCAAGATATATCCCCTGTATCCTCTACTCTGATCTCACACACCCAAGCCCCATCCAAGTAGGCCAAAGCAAATTTTGATAACTGTGTCTTTGCTTGGAGAAAATCTAGAAAATTGACTCTGGAATCACGTCGCACCTTTGATACTATACCTGTCACTTTAAGCAAGTCACTAAGCCTCCCTAGGCCTCAGTTTCTTTATCTGTCAAAGAAGAGGTTTAAGAGGACAACACGGCCTCAGTTTCTTTATCTGTCAAAGAAGAGGTTTAAGAGGACAACACGGCCTCTGAAGTCCTTTCCACATCTAGATCTATGTTCCTATAATCTCTTGACCACAGAGTAGACAATAAGTAGGTTAGAAAAAAAACAAAAAAAACCCTCAAAATTCTATTAATCCTTGACCCAGTTTATATAGTCAATACCAAAGTAACTCTAAACCTCACACTAGAGATGCCAACTTCTACTAGTCTTCTATAAATCTTTTCCTGGTCACATGTTTCATTCAAGTTAGACTTGGAAAGGACAAGGCCAGATTTTGGTTAGTACAGGAGACTTTGGGGAAAGGCGCAGAAAGGAAAAGGGAAGGAGAGTATGGTGGTATACAGAGAAGACCTTCAGCAACAAAATCTCAAATACACAAATAAATGCCGGTCAGATCTGCTAAGTGCAAGCTCAGGTTTCCCAGAGGGAATTTTTCTCTGGCTGATTTAACAAATGTGAGCTGGATGGACTTACCATTATGCAAGGTACATGTCGAGTTTCCATAGTCATGCATAAATGGGCAGACCAGCTCCCTCTCCATAAACGGTAGTCCAAAATAAATTGAAAGATTTATAAAGGGGAGGTGCAATTCTTCAGCTACATTGATTTAAAGATGGTGAAATAAATGGCTTAAACCATTCCCTTCCAGTGCTTCATGGAGCAGAGCTAATGTGCAGGTTTCGTGACCTGCGGTGACTTTAGCTCCTCACTAAATCAAAAGCTTAACAAATATTAAGATGGCAAAGATTACCTGTGCGGGTCAGATTTTATCTTTTTATCTCTTGTAATTTAGGAAATGAAAGGCTCAAGAAAAAAGCAGGCAAGTGGGTCATATGGCCCCTGGAAAAGAAAAAGGGGTGGGGGTTTCTTTTAAGTGATGTTGGGAAGGAGGGAGGAGTCAATAATTGAGAGATAGGTGGGAGAAGTAGGAAAGTGGAGAATCTATAAAAAGAGCCAGAGACCCTATCGGAATCCATGAGTTTTCCATGTCTTAGGAAAAAGCACCCGTAATTTGCAGGCCAGTGAAGAGTAAGGCCCCGGGGTAAATTTTAGCTCTACTGTCATCTGAGTGACCTAGTACAGGTCATTTTAGTTTTCTAGGCCTTGGTTTTCTCATCTATAAAATAAGGGGGGCAGTGAACTGGATGATCTCTAAGGTCCCTGGCAACCCTAAATCTACGGTCCCGTGAATTCTGCTCCCCCAATAAAAAAGGGTTCCCTTCTCTCTTTCTGGAATTTCACCCCATTGGATAACATCCTGACACAAGCAGACCAGTCACATTTTCCAGATGCCAGGCACCTAAAGTGTTAAGAATTCAGGCTACTGCTGCTTAGATTGCCCTAGTATGGGGTAAATAGTGCCAACAGCCAGACTATAATAAACAGGGAACACATTACGGTACAGTGTCTATCTGAGTTCTCAAGGGATGCTATTTGAGCATGAAGGTGAGCAGAGAGAAAGGTGTTCTGCAAGCATATGGTTTCAGATGATGGACTTAAAATACACACATTACTGGGGCTTCCCTGTCTGAAGATCAGAGGAGTTATGGAGAAAGCAAAATGTCAAGGCATTGGTATGCAGAACCAGAAGACCAAAAGACACCAGAATTGCCACAATGTGAATGAAATGATCACTAAAAGGAAATGAAATTCTGGAAACACTGAGGGGAAAGGCAGTGAAGGTCTGGGCTCAGGACAGATCCAGAGGACTACCAGAATAGGAGGTTGGATACATTGTGAGACACAGTTGTCGAACCAGGTATTTTTGTTCAATTGTTCTCAATGACAAAGGAGAATTTAATGGGGGAAAGAAAGGAGGCCAAAGAAGGGAGCTATTTGCAGAAATGATCTCAACGAAAAAGTAAAAGAAATTAATAAAGCTTTTTTAAAGGGAAAAAGAGAAAATAAGCGTACAACATTCCATATAAATAGGAGTTTTTATTATTATCCCTCTTTCAAAATTACTTTACATTATTTCACATACACTTGGTATAATCCTGGGTTCCAGCAAATGAGACCAGTTTACATTTTTATTTACTTATTGGCGTGTGTACTATCTATATCCCGCCCTATTCTTCCTATTTCCTTTTTGGTTTTTGTGTCCCCAGGACCTTTCACTGAATCTTGTGTATACAGGTGCTTTGTAACTGTTTATTGAGTTGAATTGCATTGAATGAATACTTAGGGTCAGTTTATACATTTATGTGTATATGTGCATATATACGTATGTAGATTTAATAGCTTTAAAGCTTAAAACTTTAATAGCTAATGAGTAAAAAACTTTAATAGCTTAAAACTACACTAAGATTTTGAGTCATCCAGCATAACGTTTTGTAATTCACAAATTATTTCCATTATTACAGATGAAGAAATTGAGGCTCAGAGAGTTTAAATATCTTGTCCTTGGCACCACAGTTAGCAAGTCAGAATTGTAACTGTAATCCAGGTCTTCACATGCTAAGTCTTCTGCTTTGTGTTGCCTCTCCACTAAAGTATACTAGCCATGTATCCAGAGGAGGAGCAGCCTTGAGAATAAAACTGCTTAAGAAATCAACAAGTTGCTTAAGAAATCAGGTATTCATTCAATATGTGCCTAACACTGTTTTCTAGGTAGAAGTACAGCTCCTTGCCCTCAGTTGGCTTATATTCTAGTTGTGGAGAAAAGATGTGTCACGAAACACTGAGAAACCGAATGAATCTTGAAGAGCATCTAGTCCAGCACCTGATTGGGAAAGAGAAAACCATGGATCAAAGAGTGGGAGTAACTAAGACAAATAACTAACACAAAACAAATTATGGTCAAGTGTTCAGTGATGGAAGCATTTGATGAATGAAGAAACTGAGACGCAGAGAGGTTAAATGACTTATCTGAGGTCAGAGGGGCAATAACTGAGCTAGGATTCAAACCCAGGTCTTTGGATATTCTTTCCACTCCATCACTTCTGGGTTTCTACCTTCTATTTTTCCCTGTTCAATGAGTTCCATCCAAGTTCTATAGCAGGAGTTCTTAGCTTGGGGTCTAAGTTTTTCATTTAGATAACTGTTTTTCAACATAATTTGTTTTCTTAGTAATCCTATGTATTTTATGCATTTAAAAAGATTATTCTGAGAAGGGATTCATAGGTTTCACCAGTCTGACATAAGGGGTCCATGTTATAGAAAAAGGTTAGGAACCCATGCTCTATAGCTAGCCAGATCTCAGTGAGAATAGTGTGCCAGGCATGTTATGGCAGCCTGATTCTTGTGTAGGTCTTGGCCAAAAGGTGAAAGAATTCCTGTTCATCTTGCCTCAACAATATCAGATCAGCACTTCTCAAAGCTTTTACTTGAAGAGAAAATCAAAAGAGTTACACAAATAAGTGAATTCAATTCCAAGTTAACTGAAGTCCAGGCATTTCTAGGTTGGATAAGAGCTTTGATCCCTTCCAGAACCAGCTTTCCAGTATTATATCTGTTTGAGAGTTAATGAGGTCTCCCTAAATCAAGGCTAGACCCCTCTTCTATTCTGCATTAAGCCATGGACCTCCAGATGAAGAGGTTGCTTTCCTATCTTGCCCCCAAAAGATTCCCCCCATGGGCTTCAGGATATCCTGCATCCTAACCCTATAATCATCTTCTTTGCTCCTCCTGAAGGTCTCCATGTCGCTGCAGTCTGGGAATCCTAATCTTGGCACTGGTCCATGCATCTCTATATTGAATGTTTTATCCAAATCATTCACAAGTCAGTTAAGTCTATTTCTAACCTGTGCCGAAGTTTAGGCTTCCTAGTGATTGATTAGGTTGCCTTCATGACAAATGCCTTCTTTGCCTGGATCTTAGAATCATAGAATCAAAGATACCACTTAGGCCAACTCCTCCCTCTCCCCAGGAAACTGAGGCTTAGGCAGAAAAAAAACTTCACCTAATGCCACATAATCAAGCAAGCAAGCATTTATCAAGTACCTACTATATGCCCAAGAATGTGTTTGGTGAAAAAACAAAAATGAAGAAATGTCAGCCCTTAAAAGCTTACATATTACTGGAAGAGATACAGCACATACACAGATAGATATGTTGCTGAGAAGAGAACTTAGGTTTCAGGACTTTTAACTTTTGCATACAGCATGAAGTATCTTAAGCAACCAGAAGGAGATCCATTTTATTGAGGGAAAGTCAAGGATGAGAGCAAGGGAGCAGGACTAGGCACTTGACCAAGGCTGATGGAGGAGGAGAGGAAGTGGTGGTAGAAATGAGGATGAGGAATAGACACTAGTAACCTGACCCTAAAAGAGAGCAGCAAACAAAAAAATGGAGAGTTCGGCTCTTCTTGGAATAGAGTTCTACAGTGCAGAGAAAAGAGATTTGAAATGACATGAGTCAGATCCTGAGGAGGAAGTCTGAAATTGTACATCGGGTTTTGAATATGGGACAAGTTGGAAGAGCAAAAATGACATAGTTAGAGGCATTCAGAACCATGGACAAACAAACACATGAAAGCCTCTGGAGCTGCGGGAGGCACATAAAGGTTAAATTACTTGCCCAGGGCCAAACAACTAATAAGTATCAGAAGTAGTATTTGAACCCAGGTCTTTCTGACTCCAAGCCCAGCATTCTACACCAAGCTGCCTGACTTGCTGGTGCCCTCTGGTGGCATTCTAGCACCAACCCTTCTAATCTTTCATTGGGGCTATCTAATAAAGATGATGTCTGGGCAGTAAGGCAAGAAACAATTTGTCCTATAAAAAGTGCCCTCACCTTTACCCAAATGCACACCTTCCTCTTTTGGTTTCCATTTGAGGAATTCTGAAGTTAGATCTACCCCCACAAGGGCTAAAATATCAAAATCGCTTCGAATTTAGAGATGTCTTTTCTTGGGAGGATCTCACAAAACACAAAAACGGTTAACAGGTGAATAGCATCAAAATATCAGAAATTCCATCATGGACTAAACCAACAGTACTTCTGCCTGTTATTTTTCTCTCATAGTGGCATGAAGAATTAGTTTGTAGGAAGACCTGGCAGTTGTCCTCCATAAGAGAAACATCACAATTTGACAGATGTGGACTAAATAACCCCAACTTCCTTTTAAGAATATCTTATGGCTCTATCATGTAAATGGCAAGACAAACTTTTCCAACCCTAACTTCTCCCCCAACATCTACTCTCATGTCTACAACTGCCTTTTAAACATCTCAAATTAGATGTCCTGTAGACATCTTAAACTCAACATGACCAAAATGGAATTCATCATCTTTCACCCCCAAACCTTCCTGCTTTTTAACATTCCTTTTACTAACAAGGGTGCCACCATCTTCCCAATCACCCAGACTCACAATCTAGGTGTCATCCTGGCCTTCTTGCTCCCTCTCGTGCCCATATCCAAGCAAAGATAAAGTCCTATCCTTTCCACCTTTACAACATCTCTCAATATGCTCCCTTCTCTCCTCTGGCAGTACCACCATTCTGGCGCAAGCCCTCATCACTTCACTCCTAGACCACCGCAAAAGTGTTGGTCTCCCTCCCTCATCTTTCCCCCAGTCCAATCCACCCTCTGCTTAGCTGTCAAATTGATGTCCCTAAAATGAAGTTTCAATCATATCACCCACACACACACATTCAATAAATTCCATTGGCTTCTTATTACCTTCAGAATAAAACAGAAAATCCTGTTTGACTTTTAAAGCCTTTCACAACCTTGTCTCTTACTATCTTCCAGGATTTTTACACCTTTTTTCCTATACTCTCCTGCTTCATCTTTGTCTTCTACCTTCCCTGGCTTCCTTCAAGTCTCAGATAAAGTCCAGTCTTCTCTAAGAAATCTTCCTTCATCTTAATGCCTTCCCTCTTGTAACTCAAGTCATTAAAGCCCATTGGTTCGGGACTCTCTCCTTACTGGTGGAATATAGTGTCCCATGCCTGAGTGAGGCATGGGGCAGAGTTGGCTAGAATGGAAGAGAAGAGAGATCCAGACCTTTAGAGATTCTTTAGTCTCTTCAGATCTCTTGGAGACAAAGTTGTCACTTAATAAATTCCTATTAACTAAGGAATCCAGGGGGACACCTAAAATTTTTCTTGAATTTATTTATATATTCAACATATTGTTCCCTAGAGCCCCATTTCACAGCAAAGGAAGACACTAGAGAAATATGTGATTTTCCTTTCCAGGGTGACAACCAGTCATTTGAAGGGAAGAGATCTAAAAAGAAAAGTCATGTCTGGACTTGAAAAATAGCACTGATGTCTTGAAAGTCAGAACACATTTGAAGTATTGGATTTAATTCTATGCATCATAATTTAGGAAGGATCTTGATAAGCAGGGAGAGTATTCAGAGAAGGATAACTGCTATGGTTGCCTTGAATCCTTTTCACATGAGAATCAGTTGAAAAAACTGGGGATATTTTCCTAGAGAGAAAAAAGACTTGGGGGTGGGGACACATAATAGCTGTTCAAAAATATTTGAAGGACTATATGGAAAAGGGAGGGAGCAAGAGAGAGACAGAGACAGACAGAGACACAGAGAGACAGAGAGAGAGACAGAGACAGAGAGAAAGACAGAGAGAGGAATAGACAAATCATTTACTGTGTCTACTATGTGCCACACTGTCAGTGTTCTTTACACTCTGCTAAATGCCGGAGACACAAATAAAAACAAGCAAGACCATCTCAGACCTCAAGAAACTTATATTCTACAAGAAGGAATACAACACATAAAGGAAAGCTAGAAAAGGAAGAGGGTAGGAACAGAATGTTATGGTGTCTGAGATATGATATGGAGGCAGGGAAGTTCTTACCTACAGTTTCAGCCAAAATAAGACAGTCTTCTCACATATCAGAGTCCAGAGCTGGTTGCAGCATCAGCGTTCAAGGTTTTTTTTGGTAGAGGGGTTAAGTGGGGGAAACAGATATGGATGAGAAATGGGAGGACAGCGTGAGGGATTAGATTTACTGTTTAGCCTGAGAGCCAAACCAGATTGGAAGAAGCAGTTTAGGCTAGGCCTTCAAGAAAGACTTTCTAACATAGAATTGTCCCTAAGTAGGGGGTTCCTCTTTGTTGGAGGTATTCAAGCAGAGGCTGGATGATCATATATTGGACATATTATAGTAGGGAATTGGACAAGATGGCTGCTCTTCTAACTCTCAAATTCAATTCTTTAACTGTGACACGAACTCTATCTGTATCAAGCGCTGTCAAAAGAAAAGTGTTTTCCCAAGGCAATCTTGAGCTAAACTATTCCCAATGTATTGTCAGTCAGTCAGTAAACATTTACTAAATGCCTACTATGTACCAAGCTCCTGTGCTAGACACTTGTGATACAAAGAAAGGCAAAAGACAGTCGGGGAAATCTCATTGCCACCATATAGCCACCTCTACCAGTCCTACCCTCTCC
Organism: Trichosurus vulpecula; assembly: GCF_011100635.1. NCBI lineage: Eukaryota > Metazoa > Chordata > Mammalia > Diprotodontia > Phalangeridae > Trichosurus > Trichosurus vulpecula. Next base: position 116,701,192 of record NC_050576.1, on the reverse strand, counting down.
CCAAAATCACAGCTCTGGAAATATGCAGCTGCTCACTTCCAGCCTATAAATGAGACAGTCACCTCAAACATCAATGCTTGGTGTTAGTCATTAGATTACCAATATCTACATCAACTCCTGCTCAGAAGTCTCAGGTACTTCAGCTCAGGCAGAGACTTTCTCTTTGTGTTTGGAAATAAATTTCTTTAGGGTGTTATGAAATCAGAGGGGGAGGGGGGAAAGAGGAGAGAGGGAGAGAGAGAGAGAGGAAAAGAGAGAGAGAAGGAGAGAGAGAGAGAGAGAGAGAGAGAGAGAGAGAGAGGAGAAATGAAGAAATGAAATAAGATGAACTTTGTTAGTTTATGTTGACATTATCCTGATAGCTAACAAAAATGACTGTGATTTTTTTTAAAGTTTAGAGTGTTTAAAGCTATTAGTCTCTGTGATTATTTGTCTGAGAGACCATAATGGTCCTATTTTATTAGATCCAAATTTGGCTGTTTGGCCAACATATCCTAAGAGCCTCTTCAGGACAAGTAAATAATATGCATTTTCCAAAGTAATTTACAGACACAAATACATATGTGCCCAGAACATATTACCAGAAGGACAAAATTACTAGGAGAAAAAATGATAAAGATGGTATTTTTAATATTTCTAAAGCTAAATATTTTTGCACCCAAACCTAAATACCTACAGTATTTACCAAGGAGATCATGATGTACTGGAAAAGATCCACTCCAGCCTGTTTAATAAATTATGCCTCATTTTATTACTTAGGGTAACCATTTCTGATAGCCTTGATCAAGGCAATAACCCCTATAGCAGTAAAGACTTCTGGGAAAGTCTCATCTTCAAAACTGGCTCAGACTTTTCAAGGAAGAGATTTCTCTTCCCTGCTCCCCCTGCCCTTAGTCATATAAAGGAACCTCCTTTCCATTATTCAGAACTAGGGTTGATTCAGCTTCAGTGAGAAATCTGGGACTGGATTAGAACACCTGTTCTCACCAAGCTTCAGGTCTCCTTGTGCTGGCTGCCTCCACCGAGCACAGCTTTGTTTAGGGATTGGGCTCAGCGCCAAGGCATAGTCCAGTTAATGGATGACATCAGCCAAGCACCCACTGGCCAATCAATAGGAGCAGTTGCTACCCATCTTCCCCTCAGGCCCCTAGAACACTGGAGCTAAAATTAGGCAAGATGGGGGGGGGGAAGGGAGCTAGTAACATCTGAATGACTATTTTAAAGTGGGGAGGGAGGGAGAACAAGCCAAAATATTTGTCACCACCTTTGGAGAAAAAGGTTGTGAATCATTTAATTCCTTCTTAATCAGAGGGGCAGGGAAGTTTCAGGTTCTGGATCCTTAGCAGGGGCTAAACAACAGCTGCTTCAGAATAGATCCTCAGTAGATGACTTGCTTACTCCTACCTCACAACCTTTGCTCTTGCCCTCCCCCTGTCTCCTCTCTGCTAAACCTAGTGGTGCCCTCCTTCACAAGCCCGCTCAAAAGTCAGTCCATCTATGAAGCCTTTCCAGCTGGCTTATCAGTCCTAAAAGACTATGGCCAAGAAGAGATCAATTTGAAGCCCACAAAAGCATGAATGTCATGGAGAAGAAAAATGAAGGCTTGCTCACCAAATCCTGGAGTACAATAACCAAGGATGGGGAGATGTTGCTAGAAGAATGATGAAACAAAACAGGTTGGGAACCTTTGTTGGACCATCATTCCTACATGGCTCCCTCTGTGAGGTTGTTCATTTGATGCCTCTCCTTCTGAATATATGACCCTAGCTGGTCTCCCTGTTCAATGACTTAAAAGGACCATTTCCTTTTTAAGTCATAATATATCTTTAATTATTTGTATTATATTCCTTTTCACATGCAAATTATCATTTATAAAAAGCATTGTACCTTGCTTATGTCCACCAAGTACCTTTCCATTACCCTACGGGTTGCCATTTTAATTTGTCCAAGATCTTCCAAGATGACTACCCAGCCATCTCCACCCCATGCTGCCTTTACTTCCAGCCATTATTTCCATCTCCTACCACAATCACATACCCCCATACACCAGGGAACCTTAGACACTATCCTTAAGATGTTAAATACATAAGTTTTCACCTTATTTTGCTGGGAATTAGACCTCCATGCTACTTTTAGACAATTCTTACACCATTCCTCTCCCCATGTAACCCTAACTTTCCACTCTCCTTCTATATATAAATTGTCTTCCCCCATTAGAACTCAAACTCCTTAATGGCAAAGAATTTCTTGTTTTTGCATACCCAGCACTTAGCATAGTGCCTGGAACATTGCAAAGGTTTAATAAGTGCTCCCTAGCCATCTATCAGGTTACTTAATTCCCAGCTATAGATCACCAAGAGAGTGGTTGTGTTAATAAGTCAGGCTTTGTGATAGAGAACAGTATCAGGTCATTGAAAACACTGCATTGTTTTCCAAGTACAAAGTAATCCAACCACTTCTTCTTACTAAATTTTGAACCCAGTTCATTGACCAGGTACGCTGCCTGTCTAATATACATATATATTGACAGACTGCCCACCTGCATATCATAAAATGGATATTTCCGGACACAACAAATGGCACAACCTGGCATATAAGTAGGTATTTAATAAATGTTTATTGATTGACTAAATGACAAATGAGTGTTGTCTCATTCAAAGTAGTCCTCCTCAAGCTTTTGATCAAGACATATTTTTGACTCTTTTGAGTGGAATGATTATCACAGTCTTTGGCACACTGTGATTATAGAATGTGAGACGTGAAGAGCATCACCAAGTCTAACTCCTTCATCTTATGGAAAAGATATTGAGGTTCAGAAAATGGATATGACTTGTCCAAAGTCATATAGCCAGTGACCAAGCTACAATTAGAATCAAGGCACCAAATTTAGGGCTTTTTCTATATCTTTCCAGAGCATTATGGTACAGTGGAAAGAGAACTGGACAAGAGACCTGAGCTCTGGCGCTGCTCTCACCTAGCCATGTGACCTTGGTAAATCACTATATCTCAGCTCAACCTCTATTTCTTCACCTCCTATGTGAGGGCAGTTGAACTAGAGGACTCTTACATCCCCTCTTCTCTCTGTAATTCTGTGATTCAATCACTGCAGGCTTCCTCACATCATAGATGTCCCATGCTCCTTGTTAGCTGATTGGCAGGGGCTTTCTGACCATTTGGTTTGCTGCAAATTCTTCCCCCTGGTGACAGAACCAACCAACTGTTGGTAAGTATGCCCACTGGCAAGTATCAAATACTATTCATTCCCCAAATCCCTAGCAACTCCTACAAAAGGCCACCCTAGTCACAATGGCTATTTAATTGTGAACCTCTCCCAGGTGCCTACATATTAACATGGTCTAATGTGATGTCAAGCTGGGGAGAATAAAGGTTAACACATTCTAATTGTCCCAATTGTCATAAGAAGACTACTGAACAATATGGTCCATTAAATGCTGAATCTAACAATTATGTTCACCATAATAGAAATTATTCAGATGAATGTGATCTGAATAGTTGTGATTTATTAATTTAGACATAAATTTAATTAGCAATTGATTTTCAATTGTGTCTCCCCCAGAACAATACATTTTGTAGAAAAGCACAGAGGAAAACTATCAACTAAAGAATAGCAGGCCATGATAACAGGAGGAGGCACTCCATGTTCAGAAGTTCTGTAATAGCTCTGTGCCCAAACAACAATTCCAGGCAGCTTGGGGAAGGAGTGGTTTCACCTCTGGGCAGAAAAAAAACCCTTTCCCTCATCCATGGTGGAATTGGGCAGGAGTTGATATCATAGTTGCACCAGCCGTAAGGAGGCTTCAGAGGATTGTAGGGAGTAGAGAAAATCCATGGACTATTTGCCCCATTCCCACTTCTAAATCAGAGTTCTGAGTTTCCTCTTTGCTAATCAGATGTGAAATAACACTAAAAAATGGCCCCCAAATAAAAAAAGAAGAATGAAGCATTGTTGTTGTTTTTTAAAAGGAGGAAAGCTAGGCATTTGATTAGGGCCATTTAGTCAGTATCCCTTTCTCCAAGCATGACAGAATCTGAGAAACAGTAATGCGGCTAGTGTATTCAATGAAGCAATGACTTATTAAGCATCCTCTCTGCGCAAGGTATTTTGCCAACTTCTGGGGACAAAAAGAGACAGAAGAGAGGCCTGATCTTAAAGAGCTTAGAATCTAAGTGAGGGAAGAGTAGTAGACAAATAATTAATATTGCCCAGCCTCCCCCAATTATGAAAGCTATGAAAACTCCCTCAGGTTCACAGCACACTTCGAATCAGCATCCACTCAAAAGCACAATTCACAAGCCCCCAGCAAATTCATTTACGCAGACCAACCAGACAGCTCTTCGTTCAAAGGAAGAAAATTAGAAAACAAAGTAAAATGGTCATAAGGAAAATCCTCTTCCTCTCATACACAGAGATACACACCCTCCAGCAAGCCACTTCCTCATGTCCTTATTGTGAATTCAATTCCTATCTCCTTTGATTCCCTTTTCAAGTCATGAGTGAGAGATCCAAGCAGTTCAAGGGCAGTTGTACCAGCACCATTCCCAAGTAGCCCTTTTGTCTCCTCAACAAAATAAGAGAGAAGACAGATCAGTCGTGTATTGGAGATGATAGAAAATCTTCAGCTCTTGGAATTTGCAGGGAATCTCAGCAGTTGACCTTTGTAACCTACCTTCTAACATCACTTAACTGACACTCCTCCCCAGATTTACCAAGGATCTCTTAATTGCCAAATTAAATGGGGATTTCTTTTATATATGGCATGAACCATAAGGCCAAGGGATTCCTTCCAACTCTCAAATTCCATGAAATCTAACAACCTCTTCTCAATCATCATCCTTGTTTAACCTTGTACCATTTGACACTTTCTCTTCCACAATACTCTCTTCTTTCTGGTTTTTCCTGAGATTGTTTTCTCTTAGCTCTCCTCCTACCTGTCTGGCCACTCCTTGATCTTCCTATCATTATCACACTCCTGATTGTAGGTATAACTCAAAAACTGTTTTCTTTGTCTCTAAATACCCTCTCACTTGATGGTCTCAACAGCTCCCATCAATGTGATTATAATTTTTAGGCATATGACACTCAGATTTATATCTCCTATCCTAATCTTGCCTCTTATTTCCAATTCTACATTGCCACTGCCTACTGGACATTTAAATAAAGATGTTCTAGAGGCATCTGAAACTATGAAGCACTTTGAATGAACCCATCTCTCTTGCCTACCTTTGAATTCATGCACTTAAGTATCCAGAGGTATCGATTAAGACCTGCTTCACACCCACTGGATCCAAAAACCATGCCATCATGAACAATTAACTATTACCTTTTAATAAAAAGAGTATATCATTGCTAGGAATCGAAATGAATCAGAAACACAGCATTGGACTCTCCCTTATAATTCATTCAACTGGGTTCTTAGCTGACCACGAATCTTATTTTCAAGGTTATTGACAGCACCTGCTTTTCTAGATATCTGCTTTGTTGACATCTAAAGTCTTTATTATAGATGGTTTGGCTTTTGATCTGATTAAATACTGTTTTGTTGGCATCTCAATGCCCTCTGTTTAGTTTGCATGTAGAGAACCTGGAAAATGGGAGATAGTTAAATGTTTGGAGCCTAAACATATCTCCAGAGTTACATATTTGAGCTTCAAACATTTAACTATCTCCTGTTCTCTAGAAAGGTTTGAGAGTAAAACTGGAAGTTTTCAGCATGGTGTTACATATTGGATTTGGAATCAGTGGGCCTAATTTTGAATCCCGACTCTTCTACTTATTGTCTAGGTGACCTTAGGCTGGTTACTTAGACTCTCAGAGTATCGATTGTTTGGGGTATTTTTTTACGGGAATAAAAACCTATAGGACCTATTCAGAGGGTTGTTATGAGATTCAAATGAGATAATGAATGTGTTGTGCTAGATTCAGCTATTATTATTATCACCGTTATTTCCAGTGTTTGGTCCTAGCCTGTGCATGTCTGGCTTGTAACAAGTTATCAAGAAGACTTGAGTGAAGAGGAAATTGGGAAATCAAGCACATCATCCCAATCCCTCTTGATTGAGGGCTTCAGAACATAACTACCCTATTTGATTTGAAACTTCAAGAAACAGTTGCACATGAAAATGTATCATTTTATAGTTCACAAAGGTTAACTACTAGCTAATAATGATAAAAGCTAACCCTTATAGAGAGCTTACTATGTGACAGGCACTGTGCTAAGCACTTCACAAGTGTTATATGATCCTCACAACAACCCTGGGAGGTTATTATCCCTATTTTACAGATGAGGAAACTGAGGAAAAAAGTGTTCCGCTCAGGGTCACAAAGCTAGTAAGTGTCAGAGGCCAGATTTGAACTCAGGTCTTTCCGATTCCAGGCTTTACACACTGCTAAATAAAATTCAAAACCAAACTAAGCTTCAAATACACAGAGTACAATACATTGTTATATCACTCAATTTATATCTACCACTCATTAATAAACTGCTTTGAAAAGTTGAATACAATGTAGTCATTCATCTAACAAATTCTACTGAGGACCTACTAGGTGTAAGACATTGGTTGGTACTTTTTTTTTCTTTCCTTTTTAATTTATGGAATGAAACAAGCATTTCCATAACATAGCAAAATAAAAAAGATGATTGCACATGAAATTGCAAATCTACTATGCACAACCTGCTATTCCTTTCAAATACACAATAAAATTATCATGTAAATTTCTCTTTTTCCTTTTCCTTTTTTTTCCTTCCCTCCCTCTTCCTACCCCTTTCCTCACCCTAGCAATGGCTACTATTAGGAAAAGTAGGTTTTGTGTGTGTGTGTGTGTGTGTGTACATATGTATATATAGGCAAAATTGTTCTATACATACTTCTATTTATCAGTTCCTTCTTTGGATACAGATGGTGTCTTTTCTCATTTGTCCTTTATAATTAGAATATTTAGAATGGTCAAAATAATTTATTTGCTCAAAGTCGTTCTCAAAACAATATTGCTCTTACTATATACAATGTTCTCTTGGCTCTGCTCATTTTGCTCTTCATTATTTCATGCAAGTCTTTCCATGTTTTTCTAAGATTGTTGAGCTTATTATCTTTTATAGCATTTACAATCTTCCATCACAATCATACACCACAACTTGTTCAGCCATTCCCCAATTGATAGGCATCCCCGCAATTTCCAGTTCTTTGCTACCACAAAGAGACCTGCTATCAACATTTTAGAACATATGGGTTCTTATCCTTTTTTGCCTAATCATTTTTGGAAATAGACCAAGTAGTAGTATTGCTGGGTCAAAGGTCATTTAATAATTCTTTAGGCATAATTCCAGATTGCTCTCCAAAATGATTGGATCAGTTCACAATTCCATCAACAATGAATTAGTGTCCCAATTTTTCCACATCCCCTCCAACATTTGTTACTTTCTCCTTCTATCATTTTTGCTAGTCTGGTAGATGTAAAATGGTATCTCAAGGTCATTTTAGTCTGTATTTCTCTAATCAATGATTATTTAGAACATTTTTTCATATGATTATAAATTGTTTTTATTTCTTCTTTGGAAAACTGCCTGTTTATATCCTTTGATCATTTATCAATTGGGGAATGACTCTCATTCTTAGAGATTTGACAAAGTTCTTTATGTTCTTTAGATATGAGACCTTTATCTGAGAAACTATCTATAAATTTTTTCCCCAGTTTTTCTGCTTTCCTTCTGATCTTGACTACATTTATTTTATTTATATAAAAACTTTTTTAATTTAATATAATTGAAATTATCCACTTTACACCTAACTTTACTCTCTGTCTCTTGTTTATTCATAAATTGTTTGCCTATCCATTAGTCTGGTAAGTTACACATTCCATGTTCTTCTAATTTCCTTGTAAAAGCTTTCTTTATATCTAGGTCATGTATCCATTTTGATCTTATCTTGGTAAATTGTGTAAGATATTGGTCTATGTTTCTGCCATATTGCTTCCCAGTTTTCCCCAACAATTTTTACCAAATAATTAACTCTTATCTCAAAATCTTGTCTTTACATTTGTCAAATACAAAGTTATTATGTTTATTTGCTGCTATAAAATTAATGTCTACTCTATTCCATTGATCTACCTTTCCATTTCTTAGCCAGTACCATAATTATTGCCTTATAATATAGTTTATGATCTGGTACTGCTAAACCTCCTTCTTTTACATTTCTTCTTCATTATTTCCTTTGATATTCTTGACTTTTGGGGTTTTTTTCCAAATGACTTTTGTAATTTTTTTTCTAATTCAGTAAAATAATTTCTTGGTAATATAATTGGGATGACATCGAATATATAAATTAGTTTGGGCAAAATTGTCATTTTTATTATTTTGGTCCTACCTACCCATGAACAATTAATATTTCTCCAATTATTTAAATCTGATTTTATTTGTATAAAAAGTTCTTTTTTTATAATTTTGTTTATACGGTTCGTGGGTTTGTTTCAGCAGGTATTTTCCTAGGTATTTCATACTGTCTAGAGTTATTTTAAATGGGGTATTTTTTACTATCTCCTCTTGCAGAGTTTTCTTTATGATATATAGGAATATTGATGATTTGTGTGGATTTACTTTATATCCTGCTGCTTTGATAAAATTATTAATTGTTTCAACTTTTTAGTTGAGTCTTTGGGATTTTCCAGGTATATCATCATATCATCTGCAAAAAGAGATAGTTTTATTACCTTATTCCCTATTCTGATTCCTTCTATTTCTTTTTCCTCTCTTATTGCTGTTGCTAGAATTTCCAATACCATATTGAACAATACTGGTCACAGTGGGCATCCTTATTTCATATCTGATCTTACTGAGAAAAGTTCTAGTTTATCCCCATTACAAATAATGTTTGCTGGTGGTTTAGATAAATGTTTTTATCAATTTAAGGAAAAATCCATTTATACCTATACTTTCAAGTATTTTTAATAGAAATGAGTGCTGAACTTTTTCAAAAACTTTTTCTGCATCTATTGGTATAATCATATACAATCACAGCAACTCTTAAAGACCATCTACTAACTTGAAGAGAACTCATGGGCTGTCATGGTAAGGGAGTACACAAACCAACAAAATCACTATCCTCAAAGTATGAAAAGATAAAATTGTTTCCACATTTTCATTGTGGGGAGGGAAACAGATGAAATTTTGCAAACCTTGCATCATTGTATGAATTGCCTCCCATGAATTATTAACACAGTAATATTATCTCTATTCTACAGATGAGAAAACTGAGGCTCAGAGATGGTCTTCTTGAAGCCACCAGTATAGTTAATTTAGGTTAATTGTGGCCAGTGACTGAGAAATGGAGTAAACTTTTCAAAGCTTCAAAGATCCATGTTTCCATTGGTATAAGAAATCTCTTCACCAAACCAGAGCACAGCCCATTCATTTCTTAGTAGATAATTTACAACCAGGTCCTGAATAGTGCAAATATTGAAATCCCTGACATTGTCTCAGTTGAATTCTCACCTCATACTTCCATTGAGCTAGAACCAATTACCTTATTTTACATAATTATAACTTCAAATAGTGATGATTTTAATACATGCAATCACTTTAGGGGATTAATTATTTGCACTACTTAAAACCTAGTTTTAATGAATATTGTGGCCAAAAGAAAAATAAGCATTGTGTAGACAGTGCTCTGGTGATAAGCTATTTCAAACCTAGTAGCTTCTGCAAGAAGGTCTACGGACTTTCCTCTGAGATTATCTACAATTTACCTTGGGTATATCTTGATTGTACATTGTCTCCCCTGTTAGAATGTGTGCTCCTTAAGGGAAGGGACTATGGCCTTTCTTTGTAACCCCAAGTCTTAGCACAATGCTTAAAAATGCTTGTTGGCTTGACATTTCCAGACTGGTCTTCTGATGACTAACATATAGTCTAGCAAATTAAAGAGAATTAAATCTATGAAACTGATCATTAGCCCCAAACTCTGACTGAGCTTAATTAACAGTCAATGATCACATCATTCTCAGGAAACATTCTGTTGAGGCACTTATTCACTTAACAAGGAAATCATCCAATAAGAATAAGGCAAATACCTAAAAAATAATTTTAAAACATCCCCAGACCACCACAATTAAAGCAGCGATTATTTACATTGGAATTTCCCACATTGCCAGTGGATTCTTCCCAATCTTGTTTTTAGTCTCCCTGCCTTCCTTTGCCACTGTATATCAAAGCTCACCTTGAAATAATCTGTTCTCTCAGAAATACAAATCCTCACAATTCAATTCTACAAATATTTATTAAGGAACCACAGTGTGCTTAATGAGAAAAATAAAGTTGAACAGGGTAAGCTTATAATTGTTAGGTGATAATTGTCTATAAATCCTTTAACCATGTACTTAGTGTTGAGTTGTAAGTACTCCCATGCAGTTGAGTGGGAAAAAAAAAACAGGCCAATAATCTCAACCAATATGGACAGTGGGAGAAATTATTTAGTACCTCGCATTGAGTGCAATGTATGTATTTCTCCTACTGTTATCTGTGCTCTAAGTGTAAGTTGATCTCCCTTAGACAAGAAAGTTAAGGGACTTGAAGAAGGTTGCTCTACACTCCACATTGTTAGAGATAATGGGTATCTGGATGATAACTGTGGAAACAGGCTAGAAGCTGGGTCAGTGGTCTAGACAGTCTGAGGTTGAGGTTGATTGGGTGGTGGTGGTTTGACTTACTTACTATGTTGGGGGGTAGGAAATTCCACCAGTATTATTACTCAATAGAGAAAGACAAAAAGACTATTAATAACTTCCAACTAATATATCTGCTCTGCCACCTGAAGAAAATTTTTGTGAGAGTAATCTACATAAATATCAGAGACGTTCTTGAAAAAGGTTTGAGAAGGAACAGGAAGGATTTTGGAGAACTAGAAGACTATATTTTTAACTTTACAATTGACTGAAAAGGATAAAGAACACAAGATTCCACCATGATTATTGTTTGTTAACTACAAAAAAAATGGATTTGATGAAGCAAAATGTTGCCTTAGAGATTCTCTTCCAACAAGTTGTCTCCTATTCTATTAGTCATGTGAGATTCCTCAAGAGATCTAGCAGAGATAATTTGCCCAATGACTCTGATAATTAATATCAATCAAGCCAGACCATGACATCAAGATATGACAATTCCATCATGGAGGTTGTCCAGTTCAGAATCTAAATTGAAAAGAGGTGTTCTCTAGATGATGAAGTCCTCCATATTCCTGTTTGTGGACAACATTTCATCGATTTTACAAAGCTCATTACCCTGAATTGCCTCCCAAATGAGATTTATAATTAATTTTGAGCTCACTATCTAGCCAGGAAGAATCAATGCCTATTCAGATTATGACATGAAGTTGGACAACCGATAGCACTGGTTCACTAGTAAATGTATTTCTTAAGTAAATGCTACACATAAATTAAATGGAAGAGGGTTGGCCTTTGGGAAATTGAGCAGTGTTTTCATAGGTTCAAGTTCTCCCCTTTTTAACAAAAAAAATCCAGCCTGCAAGACTGCAAGTCATAGAAAACCCCACTCTCTAAGTTGAGAACTGTCCAAAGGGCAATGGAGAGGTATGTTGGAAACATGGTAGGCACAAAATAAAAGCTTATTGACTAAGTAGGCTATAACTTATACAAATGTAAAAACTGTGCAAATTGCATAAGAGAAGCCATTTAAAGGATGGATACTATGTGAGTGATGTATGACTGGGAAAAAAATGGACCAATCATAGAGCAAACACAAGAGACAGACAACAGATAACAAATGGATATCTGGTATATTCCATTGGTATCCATAAATTACAAAAGAATTGCAAAAAAAGGTCCCTAACACTTAGGGTAGAGTCCCTGTGGAGGACTGATGGTAGGACATAGACAAGGTAGTACAAAACGGGCAGATTTGAATGGGCTGTAATGTGTAACAATGAGGTAAGCACCCACACTGATTAGACTACAAATACATGGAGCATTGAATCATTGAACCCCTGGTTGGTCGACTGCCATCGTATTTCAAGCATAACTCATTTTTATAAATGTTTTAGGGTTGTTCTCTGTTCAATTTTGTACTAGGATTTTAATAACTAATGACAAACAGGGTATTGACAGATGAGGGCCATACTTTGCCACCTGTAAAACTTGAACAAGCCTTCCATCTTTGAAATGGTGACAACCCTGGACTAATGTGGCCTCAGCATTAGAGTACACAGGGGAAGAAAACTTGAGCTACTTTCCAGCTGGTTACCATAGGGCCAGCATGTATCGGCCAGATGTAGAGAGGAATTAAATCCATCTCCTGCCCCCAGCAGCCTGAGTGAGAGAAAGGGAGTTGAGAAACAGATAAGAGAGGAGAAAGCTGTCCACATACATCAAGGAAAATGGTATGATTGACACTGAGAAATAATGAGAGCGTCCCCTCTGAGTGACGGCAGGTTAAAAATCCAGGCAATTACTTTTGTCGTTGAATTCCCGTACTGCACAAAAGCTGTACCCTAAGAGGGATGGTCTCAGGGCCTTATAATTAGGAGTAATCCCAATAAAAGAACGTGGCCTAAGAGACCACTTCTTCCCAAGGAGCCTTTGGGCAGGCCTCAATATCACATAAATTGGGAAAAAAAGTACAGCTCCCCCCATTCCATCTGACAAAGACAAAAACTGCAGGCCATGATAGCAGCTTCTCCTGGGTCCCCTTGGCTATTCAAGGGACAAAGCTGCCCGGTGGACTCTTTTCTTCCTTAGGTCTGAACAACTTAGAACATAGGTAGTCAATACTAACTAAACTTGATTCAAGTGAGTAGTAGAGTATAAAGAAGTTGTGTGTATACCTGTACTGTGACCATTAAAAAAAATGGAGGAAAAGGAACCAGGAGGAAAATAAAGGAAAACCGATTGTGACCCAGTGCCTCCAGAAATATGTTAACTAGACTGACATCAGGGAAATATTCTATGCCTGTTCCACCGAGGCTTTCAATCCCACATACAGCCCCCAACTCCATGTGCTGAATGCATAGTTGCCACAATCCTTTTGTCTGGACATTTCTGCAATCTCTACGGAAGAAGAGCTTAACCTTGGGTCCGCAGACTTCTTGGGGTCCACAAATAAATTTCAGGAGCCCATGAACTTAGATGGAAAAAAATATATTCTTTTTTAAAATATAATTGGTTTACTTTATAAACCTATGCATTTTTTTTTTTGTTCATTTAAAAACATCGTGAGGAGTCTGTACGCTTCACCCAACCCCCAACGGGGTCCGTGAAACACAAAAAGACAAAGAATCCTAGTCACCGAATATGTCTAACTCTTTTCTAATTCTGCTTTTCTTCCCGCATTAGAATGACCACTGCCCCTAAGCCTCTCTGCTCAAGTCCAGTCTTCAAAATCCAGCTGAAAATTGCACCTTCTCACAGTTCTTCTCAGTCCTCCTTTGAAATGTTCTCCTCCTGACCAGTTACCACAGCACCTATTCTCTATCCAAACCATTTGGCACTTAACACGTACTGAATGTACCTTATCCCCTAGACTAGAATGTGAGCTCCTTTATCGATCTGCCATAGTTTTGCCCAAACTGTAGAAGCCATTCAAGCAACATTGTTGACTAATCTATCTTGGCCTGCTAGAATCTAGAAATCAGGGCCCATTTTAACTCATTTTTGATTATCACTTAGTATAGATACTAACCTGTAACTAAATAAAATCTCTGAAAAATGAGTAATATTATAAAAAGAATTCTGGCCTAGGAGTGAGATCTGGGTTCCAACTCCACTTTTACCACTAGCAAGCTGTATAACTTTAGCAAGGTATGAATGCAGTATGGATCTCAGTATCCTCCTTTGTAAAGTTAAAGATTGCCTAAATTAGATCTGTCAAGCACATATTTCAAACTCATGCCTTCAATAACATTCCCAGTGCAGCTAAACCAGAATAAAGTATAATCAGGAAACATTTAACAAAATAAATAAAAATACAATAGAACATGGATAATGTGAATATGTGGTTTTCTAAGTCAATATGTACCCGGCAGGGATCCTTATGGAGGGTTTAATGGCTCTTCTTTCTATCCGAGTTTGACACTACTGGTATATGACCTCTAAGCCCCCTTTCCTTATAGCTCCAAATCTCTGATCTAAAAATCTTCAAAAAGAAGGGATTGGTCTCTAAGTTTTTCTCCAGCTCTAAATATTCTGTAACTAATTGGAAAAAATACGTATGCTGGGCTCCAAGTAAGCCTCAAAAGTAAATATTTTCAAAATGAAGCCAGCCTCAATTGTCACTACCCCACCACCCTTCTCTGGAGGTATACACATAATAGATGATAGGCGACTGGCATTCCTTACCACTTGCTTTGACCTGGAAGCTGTATACTAGGCTTCAAGTGCGTATCAGCCCGTTGTTACGCTTTGTACTTTAAAAATGCTTAAAAAACAGAATCTTGGCTAACCTGAACCTCCTCCAGGGAAGGTGGTAATTAGGCAAAAGTCTAACAATAGATAGTAAGTTGCAGAATTGAGATGTACAATCTGTTGATCAGGGCCAGTAGAGCGAAAAGAAGACAGGATCAAAGGCAGAGAGCATGTTTATTAAGAGAGGACACCCAGAAACCCACTAATTAGTTTAGAATGGGAGCCAGGGAGAGAGAGAAAGGCAGAAGATCCTTCGAGGTAGTACAGATATCAACTCTACACACTACCAGGCCTTACCCGGAAGGAGAACCGTCAGAACAAATTGGTAGAGACAACCCTGGAGGACTTTGCAGAGACCACAGGTCACCAGCTGATGCCAGGTCTGGGGCCTTGGTGGCCCATGGTGATAAAGAATGGATCTCTCCATCAGGCCCCCAGTGTTCCTTACAGGCACAGCCTGGTCCTAGAGCCAGACAACTGAAAGGGCACAACAACCTTCATGTCAAATCTTGGGAGTGCATGGGAACTTTTTTAGAAGTCTTCCATCCCATCTAGGAAGCCCCATCTTCAGACAAGATGTGGATTTGTGTTTCCAGTAAATGCTAATTTATGTGTGTGTGTATTTATATATGTATATATGTGTATATGTATATGTATGCATATATAATATATATAATAGCTTTATATGTAACATGCTTTAAGGTTTGCAAAGCACTTTACAAATACTAACTCATTTTAACCTCACAATAACACAGGGAAGTAGGTGCTATTATTTTCCTAACTATACAGATAAGGAAACTGGGGCAGGCAGAGATTAAGTGACTTGCCCTGAGTCAGGCAAGCAATAAGTGTCTAATGCTAGATTTGAACTCAGGTCCCCCTGACTCCGGGTCCAGCACTCTATCCACTCCACTACCTGCCTAGGTTAAGGTACTGAAAGAAAGTACGGGACCTCAGAGGGACACTGCAAGCTTGAAACTTTGGACAGAAGGCAGGCACACAAAGAAAGTGAGATTTGTGGAAGGGAAGGTTCAGAAAGGGCTGCTGATACCCTCCCCCCTCCAACCCTGATTATGTACCCTACGGAGGCCCTGCCCCTTTTACAAGCCTCTAATCATATGGGCTTAAAGGGACCTTAGAAATGACCTCATTTAATTTCATTTTAGGAGAGAGAGGGGGTGACTTGCTCCACATCACGCAGATGCCTGGCAGAACCCCAGGCATCATGATACTTATGCTCTTTCTGTTGAACAACTTCATGCCTTGAATTGTGAGGTATCCATAGAGCATAACTCCAAAATATAAAGAAAACAGAGCCTTTGTGGCAGCACGGGAAGAGAATGAGATGTAAAATGAGCACAAATCCTGACCCTGCCACTTCAAATATGTATGGCATTGGGAAAAAACTCTTTATTACCTTATGCCTCAGTTTCCTCATATTCATAATTACAGTGGAAATAAATGGCCTCTAACTTTCCTCAAAGCACTAAATCTATGATAAATAATAATAATTGGTATTTAAATAGTGCTTTAAGGTTTGCCAAGAATACTACAAAAATTTTATGCTCACAACAACTCTGGGAGGTAGGTGTTATTATCATCCCTATTTTACAGTTAGGGAAACTAAGTCAGAGAGAGGTAAAGTGGCTTGCCCAGGGTCACACAGCTAGCAAACACCAGAGCTCAGATCTGTATCCAGGTCTCCCTGACTCCAAAACCTAGCTGCCAATCAAAAAGTATTTATTAAGCACCTATTATGCGTCGCGCTTTGTACTGGATGCTATGGATACTGTCATGAATATGTTTTCATTCCACAAAGACTTTGGGTCACCCTGAGCAGGGAAGAGAGGAGTAAAAATGAGATCTCTAAGCTGAGGCTCCCAATCCCTCCAGAGGAATCTTCAGATCATGAATTTGGAACTTTAGAGCTAACCCTAGCAGACCAGAGAGAGTAAAGATGCGTCAACCAGCATGGAGATCTTCCAGATGTTCAGAGTCTACCAGTACAACCTGATCTACCGGTCAGAGCTCCCCTGGCTCAATTCTAACCTGTGTCTTTATCCTCACCTACTACGAGAAAAACTGAAGAAGCCTAGGGTGACTATCATTCCATCCAGATGACAGGAACACACGCTGAGGAGCATGGAGAATTTGAATAACATGCACATTATCCTCAGGGAGAAAAGAAGAAAAGGGTGGGGGAGGGGGGAAGTAATCCACCCAACCATGTAAGCCAAGTCACAAAATTTAATTAGGAAGATAAGAGTTTGGGGGAGGGAGGTGTTTTTTGGTGGATTTGTTTTTGCTGTCGATGATGATGATTTTTTAGTTATGAACAGATATGGGGGGGGGTGAATAATTTAAGCACAAAATTAGCATCTTCTAATAATCTTAGACAAAAAAATGATTTTGTTTGGCTTTGGTTTGCAAATTAGCTCATGATTAAAGTATCTCTTCAGTAGCGTGGCATTGTTTTTCCAGGCCTATCTGCTGAATGCTGCCCTGACCTGAATACACTTGTAGCTTAAGTAGAAGATTTGAGAGCATGAGGGGAACAATTATTTTAGAGTGAAGTACTTACAGTTTTGCTGCAAAATCAACGAACTTTTCAAATGATTTGTATCCTACATTGCAGCTGTTCTGCAGGCTTTTGAATGGTGTTTATGACATTGTCAACCACAATGTTGTTAAATAGGTTTCTCCCTCCATGTCTGTTTCTAATACCCTGTTGGGGAATATGAGTCTTCAGTGGACAGTGTGAGCTATGGTTAGTTTCCCATGAGTGGCTATCTGGGTTAGTGTGTATTTCATTCCCTTCTCCCATTTACAATGTAAGCTTCTAAAAGACAAGGATTTGGTTTTTTTTCCGTTTTGCCTCTGTATATTTCAGTGGCTAGCACAATGCCTTATAACACAGACGGTTTCAATCATTTTCAGTCATGTACAACTCTTCGTGACCCCATTTGGGTTTTTTTTTTGGCAGAGATACTAGAGTGGTTTGCCATTTCCTTCTCCAGCCCATTTTTACAGATGAAGAAACTGAGGCAAACAGGGTTAAGTGACTTGCCCAGAGTCATGCAACTAGTTAGTGTCTGAGGCCAGATTTGAACTCATGAAAGAGGAGTCTTCCAGACTCCAGGCCCAGCATTCTATCCACTGTGCCACCTGGCTACCCTTTTGCATAGCAGGTATTTAATAAAACCATTTTGGATTATATTAAATTGGATTGGATTGGCCTGTCATTTTTTTCCCCATATCTTTGTGTACGATACTTCTGTCAGGGTCAAAATCAACACAAGGATCTCATTCTCACCTTCCTTCAGGTAAGGTATATAGATTGTCAAACTGTTGAGCTCCCGTGAGTCACTTTGATTAATGGCTCCATGACAGCTGAATCTTAAAGGATTGTTTTGATTGGTCTACTATAGTCACTGGTAATAAATAATATTTTACATAACATTTAAACATGTACAAAGCAAGTTTCATTTGATCCTCACAACAACCCTGTAAGACAAATGTCCCGATTGTCTCTGCTTTACAGATGAGGAAAGCGAAGCTGATGAAAGTTGTAAGGAGATTCCAGACTTCTAGCTTGGGACAGTAAGGTCCCGATTTGCCTGCTCCAGGTACTGACAGAAGAAATATGATAAAGCAATATTAATTCAGAATAATTGAGGAGGTCAATCAGGATATTGTTTTATTATTTTAATAATAAAAAATAAGGCATTCATATTGCTTCCAGGTGTAAAAAGTAACACCAAAAAATGACCAAATCTAAGAAAAATGTCTGTTTCAACAACTAAAAATGACTTGCGATGAGCATGTGAAATAGTCCCACTAAAGTATTTTAAGTGCTCAAAAAAATGATTTTTTAAAAATTCTCAAGTAAATTCTTAGGGTCTCAAAAGCTATTTCCAAATAACACAAGCTTTTATTAGGTCCTCGAAAGCTGCAAAGGCCTAGAGCAGGGGTTGGGAACCTGTGACCCCAAAGCCACATGTAGCCCTCTAGGGTCTTCAAGTGCAGCCCTTTGACCAAATCCAAACTTCACAGAACAAATCCCCTTACTAAAAGGATTTGTTCTGTAAAACTTGGACTCAATCCAAAGGCCCCACCCAGGGACCTAGAAGCCCATGTGGTCTTGAGGCTGCAGGTTCCCCAGCCCTGGACTAGCATAAGAGGACCGGAGGTCAAATCTTGCCTCTGTTACTTTCTAGCTGGGTAACATTAGGCAAGTTACTCTCTTGGGTCCAAGTTTCCTCATCTGTAAAATGAGAGGTTGGATTGGATGTCTTCTAAGATCCCTCCCAGCTCTATATCTATGATCCTATGATGTGGTGTTTGAAGACCAGCCCAATTTGGTATGATTAGGGAGTTGGCTGCCAAAGACCTATAGCCAATTAACCTCCTCTTATATACCTCCAGTGAGAGGGAACTGAGTCCCTAATGAGAAAATCCTTTTCATTATTGGGCAGCTTTAGTTGTTAGGAATTTCCTCCTTATAGTGATCCCATTTACCGCATCCTAATTTTCTGCCCAGCAGAAAATAAGTCTAAATAAAAGTATTCAGAATGCTAATCATTAAAAGACAGAATTATTGATTATTTAATAATATTAATCAATTAATTCAAAAGCTCCAGGCTACAGGTAGGTACAGAAATAGGAAAATTGAAAAACAAAAAGGTTGTAGAAATAATAACCAAAAATAAAAGTGGGATCTTTGAAAAAATTAACAAAATTAATAAACTTTTACCCAACCTGACTAAAAAGAAGGCATAAAATCATATCAACAAAATAGCAAATGAATAATGTGAAATCACAATAAACAAGAACAAATAAAAAGAATTATCAGAACTACTAGATGCAGTTATATGCTAATAAAACTAACACAAAAAAAGAATAGTTTAAAAAGTATCAAATGCTCAACAGAAGACCAAATAGAGGTCTAATATAATCCAATTTAACAAAGTAAATAAAATTAGCTATATTGGGGAATATAGAACATAGCAAAGAGAATTAACTACATTGTGAATTACCAAAGGAAAAATAACCTGGTCCTGATGGATCAATAGGAGCATTCTATAAAACTTTTAAAGGATAATTAATATCATTGCTACATAAATTATTCTCAAAAATTAAGAAAGTCCTCTACTGGACTCCATTTATCAGAAAAACATAATTCTAATATTTAAACCAGAAAAGAAAAATAAAAAAGAGAACAATAGACCAATGTAATTAGTTAACATTAATTTTAAAATTTTAAATAAAATCCTATCAGAATATAACAATTCATAAGAAATTATTCATTATGAGCAGGAAGACAAGGATAGCTCATTAGGAAAACAATCAAAATAATCAATTTAAAAACAAAAATATCTAAAACCACATGATTATCTCAATAGACAGATAAAAAGCTTTTGACAAAAATACAATACTAATTTATGCTGAAAATAAAAAAATATATATAATGTAGGCATAGAGGGACCTTTTTAATATCAACAGTAAAAGCAAACGTCATATGTAATGAAGTTACACTAGAAGTGTTCCCAATAAAAATAGGAATAAAGCAAGGATGCCTACTCTTTCTGCTATTATTTGATAAAATTCTGGAAATGTAAGTAATGGCAATAAGGCAAGAGAAAGAAACTGAAGACATGAAAATAGGTAAAGAGGAGATAAAAAATTGCTATTTGCACCCAAGTTCAAGCTCTTTCCACCTCTCATCCAGTTTAGTACTTTAACCTTGTGTTGGTAAGCAAAATGGGCTCTTAGCACTCAGTTCAACTAAGTGCCCTTGAAGAGTTTGGCCTTTGTTTCCTTGATTAGATTTGGGTGTCCTTGGTGCCTCCTTGCCTCAGGGGAGAGCCTAGTTTACACATGAGTTTGAGTGACATGTCTGGGACAGCAGAGGCTTTTAGACCGCATGGGTTTAAGCAGCCTCTTTGTGACAATTCTAGGTCACATGGGTGAGTCACAAGTATGATTCACCCCTGACCCTGAAAAAGATATAAAACCAGGGGTTGGCTTTCTCTTCTTTGGAGCTCTTTCCCACAGCGGTGGTGGCACAAGTGACTAGGCTGAACCTAGATGTTGGCAACTATGAATCTGTATTTGGTCTGTCTGTTGATGTTTGTAGTTTGTTTAGGGCCCTCACTGGCGGTGGTGCTGATGTGGAGACTCCAGGCAGCTGTAGCTAAGGGCCCTCCAGCTTGTAACCCGGATGCTGAGACTTTGTTAAACTCTGGAACTATGTATTGGGATTTGAATCAGACAAGGTCTGTCTGTCCATGTTTGTACTTTGTTTGTATTTTGCTCTGAAGTTCAGGGTGCTGGTCTTTTCCCCTGAACTAAGTGAATGATATTTGTATGCTGAATTAAAGTAAGCTTGTCAACCCCTTAACGTTGCTTTCCTTACTAAAGCAGATCAAAAGAACCTGTGTTTTTATAGCGTGCCGGTAGCGTTCTTGTTGTTGGGATTGTGTTCGTCTTTCACCCCCACAGCAGCTGCTAGCTGGATTGTTGAAACAAACCTACAAAATATTCTCTGTCTGAATAAATGAATGGATGGATGAATGAATGACACGAGAGTTTACTGAAAATCCTAGGAAATCAGCAAAGATACTAATTGAGCCAGTTAAGTGCCTCAGTAAAGTTTGGACTGCAAAATAAACATACAATACTAAAAACATTCAAAATAACTATAAAATATTTAAGTATCAGTCTACTAAAGCACATACACATATAGTTATATCTATACCTATGCGTATATATGTACCTATAAACATACACATTAACATATGTATACCTATACCTACACACACACACACACACACACACACACACACACACACACATAACCAAAAGCTATTCCTCAATAGATAAATGATCAAAAGTCAAAGGATATCTCTACCTCCACAATATCTCTTATAACTATTCCCTTCTCTACTCACTAGATTATCACCCTAATTCAAGATCTTATGACCTCTCACTTAGTCTATCACAATAATATCCAAATTATTCACATTGCCTGAATAAAGTAAAGGATAGATAGATGGATTAAAAAAAAACTTTCATTAATTGCTTACTATGGCAAAGGGAAGTACTGCTATCCCTAGGGCTTTGATGCTTGTCCTGGGCTAGCTTCATTGGAGTCTAATTTAAAGTGACAATCAAGGGAGCAGTGGCTGTGGTGGTGGTGGTAGCTTGACTTCCTCGACACTTGATACCTCCCGTCTTTTTTTCAAGGTGCTCATTACTTCAGCTAATCTGGCTTTCCTGCTCCATAGGTGAAAGTTGGTAGGTATGGCTGGTCAGTTCTCTATACCATTTGCTTACTTGGGTGATGACTATGGGGGCTAGGCAGGAAGAAATACCAGTAATGGAGGGGCGAGAGTATTGTTATTCTTAGGGCTATTGGGCCTACCCAATGATGGTGGCAAAGATCACAAGACTCTTTAGTCTATCTTGGCACAGTTATCAAAGAAATTTTCCTGAAATGGAAGTCTAATAATGTCATTTCCCTTCCCAGTGAATTATAGTAGGTCAATATTATTTCTAGGATCAAATATAAGCTTCTTTCTTTATTTGACTTTTTAAAGTTCTTCATGATCTGGCCTCAACCTGCCTTTTCAGTTTTATGACACATTACTCCCCTTCCTGCAATTGATAGTCTCACCAATCTTTCTTTCTTGCCGTTCCACACATAAGACACTGTCTTCCATTCTTACATTTTGGAGCTAGCTCTCATCCATATATGGTATGCACTCCTTCTTCAACAAGTCAACAAGTATTTTTTTAAGCACTATGTGCCAGGTACTAAAAACTAAGATAAAAAGAAATGGAAAAATATGGTTCCTGCTCTCAAGGAGCTCACATTCTAATGAGGCAAGCAACATCCAAATAATTATGTACATACATCTTATATACAGGAAAGTAAGAGAAAGTAATCTCAGAGGGAAGAGTAGCAGTTGGGAGTTGGGTATGGGGGCAGGAGAAGGAAAGGACCCCTGTAGAAGATGAGTTGAGTTGAGTCTTGAAGGAAGCCCAGGAAACAGGTAAGTAGAGGAGAGGAGGGAGAGCATTCCAGGCAGTAAAAATGTAAAGAGTTGGGAAAAATGGAGTGTCATATGCAAGTATTGGCAATGAGGCCAGTACAGCTAAATTGCAGAGCATGCAGAGGGGAATAAAGTATAAAACGATGGAATGGAAGTCAGTGACCAGGTTGTAAAGGGACTTTAAATGTAAACTGAGGGATTTATACAGAGTATACTTGTCTGCTGCATGAATGGTTAATGTAGAGAGGTAGTAGATGGTATCAACAGATCTTTTAACCAGATCAGTCATCACAGGAAACAAGTAGCTGAAAACAAACTGTGTGTTTAAAACCCAGAAGTTCAGGTTGGCGATGTATAAGTGCAATGAGTCAAAAAGGAAGAAAAAGTAGACCTACATGGTTGAAAATTGGGCAAAAATCCAAGCAACTGGATGTATACTGGAGATCTAGAAGATTTGTGCTCCCAAATAAGGTATATTTTTTCTCATTCCATTCAAAGTCCTTTTGATTCCAATAACAAAATGCTAAGCCTTTCTGCCTTGATTCTCTGAATGAGCTTCAAATGTGGATAGCTCCTTGCCATTTCTATCCTCCACCCCCAACTTCCCATGAGAAAGAGATGAATTCACTCACTGACAAGCATTTTCCTTTAAGACTCATGAGCACATTGAGTCAATGCCATCTGAAAAGCCAATCGTTGGGAAATTCAGGGCACGTTATAATTGCTTGGATATCATGTTGATGGGTCATTCTAAGACTCTCTCTCTTTCTCTACTGACATCAATCATGGCCTGTTGACTTCAACAAACAGCCAAAGGGAAAAGACAAAAGTCTCTACACAAATAAGGAACAATATCCTTTTGGTTAATGTGACTTAAGGCAAATTACTTACCATTTATTCTTTTCTATGTAAGGCAAGAGAACCATCAGTTTCTTGTGGGAATTGTTTAGTTCTAAATCCATATAATACTTCCTTTTGGGGGCCTCCAAATGCACAGATGGAAATGGTTGAAAAGTAATGGCAAAAAAAGGCATGAGAGCAAGAGCATCATGGCCTAATAATGGGAATAGCTAAGATAATAGAGAAATTATACAGGTAAAAGTTACTGTTCTGATTTCTAAGCAAGAACCCTTTAAAAGAAGAGCACAAGAGATAAACTTATAGACATTTGTTCTAAGAACAAGTGTTTTGGGGGCAGCTAGGTGGTTCAGTGAATAGAGCGCTGGCCCTGGAGTCAGGAGCACCTGAGTTCAAATCTAGCCTCAGACACTTGACACATGTACTAGCTGTGTGACCTTGGGTAAGTCACTTAACCCCAATTGCCCTGCCAAAGCAAACAAACAACAAAAAAGAACACGTGTTTTATCAAATCATGTATTTTTATAATTATGAATAGGCAGAGAGTTCTTAACCTCTTGATAAATGGTCAAAAAAATAAGAGCAAATAATTCTCAATAGAAGAATTTCAACCAATTAACAACCATAAGAAAAAATGTTCCAAATCACTAATAATAAGAGAAATGTAAGTCAAAATAAATCAATCGATAAACATTTATTAAGTTCCTGTTATTGAGCTAAGCTTTAGGGATACAAAAAGAGGCCAAAGACAGTCCCTGCCCTCAAGGAGCTACCCGTCTGAAGGTGGAAAAAACAGTCCTATAGTTTTACTTAATATCCTGAAAATTGACAAATATGAGAAAATAAGATGTATCAGTGTCAGAAGGATTATGGAAAGATAGGCAAACTGGCACATTATTGGAGTCTCAATAAATTGGTTAAACCATTCTGTTAAGCCAGGCCCGAACAAAATACTCCATGCCAAAGGATTTCAGGTGGCCTGCAAAAAATGCGCAGTTGCTACTGTGCACTCTCCTGTTTGTCATGTGACCCATGGTAACCAACCATCACCAGTTTGTCTCTAGTCTAACCTATCTGTGGCTCAAAGAAATTTAGCCTATTTTAATTTTGGCCCCTACATACTGCCAAGTTGTGCAGGTCTGTGTTAAACAATTTGGAATCATGCAAAGAAAATTATTAAAATGTCTATAGCCTTTGTCTCTTTGACCAGAGTCTGCTAGGCATATACTCAAGGAGATCAATGATGAAAAGAAAGGCCCAGTATACTCCAATATATTCTGTAGTAGCAAAGAACTGGAAATAATGTAAATGGACATTGATTAAAGAATAATTAAATAAATTTTGATACATCGACACAATGAAATATTATTATGACACAAGCAATAATGAATATGAAGACTACAGAGAAGCATGAGAAAACATATGAACTGATGAAATGTAAAGGAAGAAGAGGTGAACAATATATACAATTAGTTACTATTCAATTGTTTCAGTTGTGTGTGACTCTTCATGACCCCATCTTGGGTTTTCTTGGCAAAGGTACTGGAGTGGTTTGCCTTTTCCTTCTCCATATCATTTTATAGATGAGGAAACTGAGGTAAACAAGGTTATATGACTTGCCCAGGGTCATACAGCAAGTGTCTGAGTCTGGATTTGAACTCAGTTCTTCCTGACTCCAGGCACAGAGCTCTATTCACTGCATCACCTAGCTGCTCAAGACAATTAGTATAAGGCTACAAGTTAAAAGAATAAAATAACTGAAACTGAATACGATGACATAATAATGAATAAGCTTGGACCTGGAGAAGAGATATGAGGCTATATCCATCTCCATTTATTGCAGAGGAGGGGGGAAAGACTGCATGATGTCAGACTGGATTGATGTGTTGGTTAGGTTGGCTCATTTTTTCTTTTTGATTCTTTGTTATAATGGATGACTCAATGGGTAGAAGGTGGAATAAAGACATATTTTGAAATACAAGTTATATAAAAACAAAAGATATCAATACATTTTTTTAAAACAGCTTCCACAACAGATGTTTTCCATAAATGGCAAGAATAGAGGCTATAATCAAAGCCATATACATAGACCCCTCACCTAAAATGACCTCCATATTTCTCTTCTGAGATTTTTCTGCTCCTGAAATGCCCATTCTTTACCTCTATCTAGATTATTGAATTCATATCCTACTTCTAACATGTAAAGAGCTTTGCCCAACTCCTCTACCTCACAATCAGTTTCTCCCTTTTCTGAATTCCCTAAATACTTATAATCAGTGCTGACAGTTTTAGCATTTAACTATTCAGTAATTGCTTCCCTTGTGTTAGCTTTAGCTCCCTAGTTAGATTATAATTTCCTTCAGGACAGACACCTCAGTTTCTTTGGCAGCTCAAGTTAGTAGAACAAAAAACTAGGTTAGGATTTGATGGATCTAGGTGTGAATTTCAGCTCCTTCATTTACTCAATATATCACCTTAAACAGGTCATTGATCCTTTCTTAAAGCATTCCCTCACCCATAAAATAAAAATAGCAATCCTGGCACTCCCTTACCCATAAGGTCTCTTGCGAAAGACAAGTAAGATAGTGTATATCTTAAAGTGCTCTATAATAATAAAATACTGTGAGTACAAGTAGTCATAAGTAATGTTATACTTTGCAACTCCCTCCACTAGCATCAGCATCATATTATTATTGCTATGTTATCTTCCTTCTCCTTCCCCTGTATGGCACAGTCAAGAACTTGTAATGTGACCTTAATAAGCACTTAATGGTGCTTAGGACTAGTCAATAGACTAAAGGACCAAAAGCTGGATCAAAAGTAATCAACTTAACAATCTACCCTAAAAAAAGAAGAAAACACAACAACAATAACAACAAAACAAAGGGGATGAAAAATTCATATGCCGCAATTTACATATTTTTGGAACAACAGTGCTCACAAAAGAGATAAACAAATTGCTGCATAGGTTATTGCAACTTAGGTCTTGCTTCTAGAAGAATAATAGATAAATTCTTTGAAATGCTTGACAAGATCCTCCAAACTAAGTAAATGGACTTCTTGGTTACCCTGATTGACTTTAATGCAAAAGAGGGCACAGGTAAAGACAATGAAAATGACACTGGAAAATATTTCCTGAGATAAAAAGAAGAAACCAAAGACTACTCAGTTAAATCCAACTAATATTTGTTAAGTTCTTGTCATATGCCAAGCTGAGATGGACACAAAGTTTATGATGTAGGGGATAGACCGTCCAATATAGGGTCAAGAAAAGCTCATTCCACTTTCAAACACGTAACCTCCATAAATTTTCAAAGATAACCAATTGCAGATAAAAAGTCATATTCATCATTTCTCATTTTCCCTGTACAAGGAACCTTGGAATGAGGAAGACCTAAATTCTAATCCTGTCTTAGACACTTACTACCTAGGTGACTTTAGGCATCATATAACATTTTTCAGCCTCAGTTTCTTCATATAAAAATGGGTATAATATCTACTTCACAGATTTGCATGAGGATCAAATAAGATAATACATGTAAAATGTTTTAAAACTTTAAAATGATATATAAATAATATTGTTGTTATTTATCATGATGGTAGCAGTAGTAGTAGTAGTAGTAGTAGTGATGATAGCAGTACTACTACTACTACTACTACTACTACCAAGACCACCACCACCACCATCATAGAGCAAAGTTTTTCTGAGCTTGATTACCGAAACTCACCAAGGACAAGTAGGAGCATGTTGACCATTTCCTCATTTATCTTGTCTTTTAACTACCTATCAATCATTTTGCTCCCTGCTTTTCATATCAAAAAGCATTCTCCTTGGCAAAGAGAACTGAAGCAAAATGAGAGTTGAGTGATTCTGCCTTCTCTCCATCATTTGCCTTGATGAGCGGTCTCATTTCTTCTTTGATCCTCCATTTTTCTCAATAGAGCTTTAAAAACTCCCTTTCTTCCCACAGAGTCACAGAATTTTAGGCTTGGAAGGACACTCAGTGTCCCTTCTGAACATACCTCCCAAAAGAATTCCCACTTTCTATTTCAGTAACTAGTCCTTCCTTGTTGGTAGAATCAAGTCCAGAATAGCAGTTCTGCTCATCCCTTCCTCCCTCCTTTTGATTAAATTGTCATTAAGGCAAGCCAAGAATTTATTTGCTGATCTAATTTTGGCAGAGAGAGAGCTCTAGCAGATGTCTGGATAATTGAAGTCACCCATTATTACTCTATCATGTTCCCATGCCAAATTTATGATTTGTTCTTTATTGCCCAAACTCCTATTCCATTTCCTCCTTTTGTCCATGTGGTATGAAGTACAATCCCATTATAAAATTGTTTGTTTCTCCCTCCATTGATCTTCACCCAAATGTTCTTTACCATGCTTTCCCTATTCTGTTTCTTGGATTTCCTCACATCTTCGTAAGATTTCCACCAACCTTTTACTATTCCTTTTGAATAAGTTATATCCTTCTAGAGCAGGGATTCAGTCAGGATTCCCATTCCAGCAAATCTCAATGATAACACTGTGGACAAATTTAATTAGTTGCTTTAGGAGTCTGCATTCACCTTGATCATTACTTATAGGTGCATTTATGCATAGAAATCTGAGGCTATCTGCTTTACTGCTGACTCCTTTCTTTGATTTTGTCTCTTAAGAATTACTACGCATTTCTACCGCTGGTCTTCACCTATTGTACCTATTCTAGGTATCTAGTTCAGTGACTATGCACAAGTTCCAAGTGCTATAAGAAATATAATTCCAGAGCTCAGAAGAGAATTCAAGGGTGGATATGCTCATTTGGAAGTCATCTATGTAGTGGTAATAGTTAAAGCCATGAAAGTGAATGAGACCTGTATAATCCATATCAGGTCTTGGGGAGGAGGGAGAGGAGAAACAGAGGGAGAAAAATCTGGAATTCAAAATCTTTCCAAATATGAATGTTGAAAATTGTCTTTAGATGTAATTTGAAAAAAATACTACTAATTTTTTTTGAAAAAGGGAATGAAGTTAGCAAGAAAGAATTGAGAAAGAAAAGAAATGATCAATGAAAAACCTCAGAGAAAAAGAAATCATGGTGAAGTTAAAAAAAAGCACTGAATCTATGGTCAATATGCAATATACAATAGTCTTTGCTCTGTTGCTTGATACCTTGCAACCTAAGGAAAAGAAAGCTTGGTTAGAGAGGGAGAACAAGAATCGAAATAGCATCTCAAAAACCCATGAAGTAGAGAACATCCAGGAGGGAGAACAAAAAGCCACTGGACCTGACAAACCAAAGATCATTCATTTCAAGGAGTATTTCATAGAAGCATTCCTTAGGAGCTATAACAACCATTTATCCCAACCTTTTATTCTCTACAACATCCTTGATGAGATTCTTTAGCCTTTGCTCTAAGACCTTCAGTGTTTGGGAACCCACTAACATCTGAGGTAGCTCAATCTACTTTTGGACAGTTGTTTGGAAGCTTTTTTACTGCATTGAAATGGCACCTGCTTCTCTGTACCTGCAATCTAACTTTCATGATTTATTAAGTACATGCAAGATACTGTACTATGCACTAGCCATACCAAGATAGTGTAGACACAGAGCTTAATCCTAAGGGTCTTCTTACAGTCTAATGGGGGCAGGAAGGAGATATGTAACAGATAATAGTGATAACAGGGAAATTTTTATAAGTGCAAAGGATATGTCCAAAGCAAAGCGTATGAGAAACTGGAGGATGCAGAGAGGAATACTAAGGAAGGCTTCATAGCAACATCTTAGGTGGACCTTAAAAGAAGGGAAAACTTCACTATATGAACATGAGTATAAATTGTTTTTTTTTTTTCTAGCTATCAGCTTTGCTAGTTTGACTCGAGAGAACATCATGCCCCACCTAGGATAAGATAATCACCTAAAATCTCATCATCATGCTAATTGAATCAATTTTGATACCCTACATCTTCTCAACTACTCATTGGCCTCTTTCCTGTAATTGGACAGCTGGAAGGTAGAGCTTTAAACTCCTCCCAAAGCCTTCCTTTATAAAGGGCTAGGAGCTGAACTTTTCAGGTATCTCTTCACTTTCCATCAGTAGTTCTGCTTGGTTTTGACTCTACAGAACACCCATGCTCCCCACAGTAGGTACTCCAGAGTCCCTATGCCTGCTTTTCAGCTTTCTTTTGTGTGCTGTTGTCCCCCATTAGATTGTAAGCTACTTGAAGGTAGGGACTGTGTTTCTCTTATTTGTATCCCCAGCACTTAGTACAGTGCCTGGTACATAGTAGGTTGTCATTCAATTGTCTAGTTGTATCCATCTCTTCATGACCTCATGGACCATAGCATGCCAGACCTTGCTATCCTCCACTACCCTCTTGAAGTATGTCCCAGGTCGTGCTTGTTGTTTCCATGACACTATCTATCCACCTTATCCTCTGCCTTTTGCCTTTAATCTTTCCCAACATCAGGATCTTTTCCAGTGAGTCCCATCTTCTCATTATGTGGCCAAAGTATTTAAGCTTCAGTATTTGACCTTCCAGCAAACATGCTAAATTAATTTCTTTAGGTATTGAATGATTTCATCTCCTTGCTCTTCAAGGGACTCTCAAAAGTCTTCTCCAGCAACACAACTTGAAAGCATTAGGCTGTGGCACTCAGCTTTCCTTATAGTCCAACACTCACAGCCATACATTGCTGCTGGAAAAGCCATAACTTCCTTTGTCAGCAAGGTCTACTTTTTAGTATGTTGACAAATTTGTCATAGCTTTCCTTCCAATGAATAATCATCTTTTAAATTCCTGACCGCGGTTGTCATCTGCAGTGATCTTCAAGCCCAAAAATGTAAAATCTGACACAGCTTCCATTTCTCCTCCCTCTATTTTCCAGGAAGTGATGGGACTGATTACCAAGATTTTCATTTTTTGGATGTTAAGCTTCAAGCGAGCTTTTACACTCTCCTCTTTCACCCTCATCAAGAGGCTCCTTTCCACCATCAGAGTAGTACTATCTGCATATCGGAGATTGCTGATATTTCTCCCAGCAACCTTAATACCACCTTTTGATTCATCTAGTCTGGCATTTCTCACGATGTACTCTCTTTTATCGTTTTACTACTATCCATGGGGTTTTCTTGGCAAAGATACTGGAGCAGTTTGCCATTTCCTTCTTCAGTGGATTACCTTTTTCAGAACTTTTCTCTACTACCTGTCCATCTTGGGTAACCCTACACAGCATAGCTCATAGCTTCAGTGAGCTACTCAAGTCCCTCTGACACAGCAAGGCAGTGATCCAGAAGAGAGCACAAAAGGTGCTTAACAAATATTTATTGAGTCGAATTGAAAGAGAGGCAATCTGGGAAACTCCATGAGAAGCAACATCAGCAGCTGGACAAAAGTAAAGACTGTCATCATTTCTTAGAGAAATTAAGTCAAAGCAGACACCACAGTGAAAAAGCTCACACTTCCCATAACCCAGTTCAGCAATAAAATACTCTCTTCACCAGGCAAAGCAATATAGACCAGGAGCAGTAGCATCTCACAAGACAGAAAAAGAAAAAAAAATCCACACTAAGCTCACAGAGACAGAGAGAGGGGGCAGGGAGAGAGGGGGCAAGGGGAAAAGGGAGGGAGAAAGAGAGAGAGAAATCTTATCAGTCCAAGAACCTTTACAAATCCTCTCTGTGCCTCCATTTTCCCATCTGTAAATGATGGAGTTGAACTCAATGACCTCTAATATCCTTTCCAGTTCTAAATTGATGATCTCATGAAACTAAAAGGACAAACAGGTAGGAGATGGAACAGATTCACTGGACTTCTATATTTTATCAATTCTCATTGACAATGATAGTGGCAATACCTTATTTGAACTCTACCACCCCAAAACCCAAATTCCTGTGTGAAGAAGTAGCAATAGGTGTGAAAATAAGTTTGATGTCAGATTGCATGCCATCATGGAGGGGGGGAGGAGGAGAGGGAGGGGGAGAAAATTTGGAACTCAAAAACTGGTGGAACTGAGTGCTGTAAACTAAAAATAAAAAAGAATTTTTTTAAAGTAGAAATAAGACTTCAGAAAACAAAATTGGGAAGAATGGTCAGTCTGAACAAATGTAAGCAAGAGAAATTTGTTCTAGGTTTATAATTTTGAAAACATTCAGGATCAATTTTCAAAATAACCATGAAAAGGAGATTCCCAAAAGAATGGAAAAGGCAGACAGTAGTTTTTCAAAAAATAAAACAGACTGAGATGGCATCAGCAACTACTGATTCATTTGCCTACTTTTTCATCTATAAAAATCTTAATGAGACTGACCTATGCTATACATTCGTTAATGGTATTCCATAGTGAAAATAAGAGAACAAAAAAAGCAGAAAATCAGCAAGCATTTATCAAGTACTCATTCTGTGCCAGGAATTGCGCTAAGGACTGGGATATAAATATAAATAGAAAGATGGTTTCTGCCCTCAAAATGCCTACATTCTAATAGTGGAAAACAACAAATAAAACAGAGTTGAAATGGGCATTGGTAATGGACAGATAAATGGAAAGGGGGGGCAATGGACAGATGGACATAAGGGTACCTGAGATCAGGGTTGTGATATAGAAAGTATGGCATGCTGCCCAGACAGGAATGAGATATGGCTGGCTTGGGTGCCATTCTTAAATGGAAATTCTAAGAGGAGCCATTCAATCAGAGGGAGATGCTGCAAGGGAAGAAGGCACTTGCAAAGTGTGAATTCAGGAATGGAGGTAGGCTTCAGGATGAAGGGCTGAGGTATGGTGAGACTTCAGGATGGTAGAAGGAATCCAGAGCACAACCTATAGAGGACTGAGGTTTGGTTTTGTAGATGACTTTCTACAGGAAGCCATATTTTTATGGTTTCACATTGATTTTGTGGTGGTGATGGTGGTGATGGTGGTGGTGGTGGTGATAGTTGTAATAGGATCATTTGCAAGAAGATTTGACCTACCTTTTGGATGCAACATGCTTACTGTTGATGAAATATTAACTTGATATAAGGAAATGGGCATTTAAGACCTCAGGTCAGTACTATGCAATTATTCGCTCCTGAGCAAGCACCAACCTCTCTGAGCTATACCTGTAAAATGAGGTTGAAAGCTGGAAGATGTGTGAGACTTCTTCCAGCTCTGAATCCGGTGATCCCAGGTAGACAGTACAAGTATTATTTACAATCTGTGTAGGAGAGAACTGATCCTGCAAGAATACTGTAGAGACTTAAAACTGAACAGGAACTGAGCTGAGCATTAATGTGTGAGTAGAATTTGGATAAGTGAAGGAGGAAAAGAGAGGAAAGGGAAGGGAATAAGTATTGATGTGGCACCTACTATGTGCCTGGCACCGTATTAAGTGCCTTACTAATATCTCATTTGATCTTCACAACCTTTCAAGATAGGTGCTGTTATTATCTTAATTTTTACAGTCAAGGAAACTGAGGCAGACAGAGGCTAAATGACTTGCCTGGGGTCACATAGCTAGTGAGGATCTGAGATCAAATTTGAGCTCAAATCTTCCCGACTCCAACCCAGAGCTCCATCTACTCCATCACCAGGTGCCTCTAATGAAGCTCGGGACAAGGACCTTCATAAAGGGAAAACATGGAAGAAGTAAAGATGTGAAGACAACAATGTAAATGACATGTTTCAGATTCCTAAGTGACTCAGTTTATACAAAAGACATCCCAAAACAGTTTAATGGAGATTGAAAAGAAAAAAAAAGCAGGATGGTAGCAGCAGGGTCAAATAAAAGATTTTTTTAATTATGTGGGGGTGGAATAACCTATGTATTTTGCATGCAGGAAAAAATAATAATATCTAGCAGTTAAATTGTGCTTTATGGCTTATAAAATGTTTTGTATTCATTATTTCAGTCAGTAAATCCAATTAACTGTCCCTATTTTTCTTTCAGCTCAGATGTATATTTCCAGTGCTTAACATACCACCTTCATACAGTAAGTGCTTAATTCATTCTGGATAATTTAGTGACTTGACATACCCAATTTACAAATAACACAATTGATCATTATAAAGGTTATGTGACTTGCCCAAGGTCACAAGTCAATTCTTTCTGACTTAGGTCAGTACTACCTACTATAACACATTAACTCTGAAGAAGAAGATGGAGAGATCACCGAAGAATCAAGAGAATGGGACCAAAAACAGAGATGGAATGATTAGCCTTGACAAGAAAAAAAAAATACCTCTTCCTCTCAAACAGAAGGAAAAAATTAGAGAATGACATGTGAATGTGAATGATATGGTATATCACTCCACTTTACAGATAAGGAAACTGAGGCCTACAGAGATTGGGCCTGTTGATTTGCCTGTGGTCACATGGCTACTAAGAAACAGAGCTAAGACCTAAATCTGGGCCTTCTGACTCCAACCCCAGGAATCTTTCCATTATTACACACTGCAATGCTTTGAGATGGGGGGTGGGGGAAGGTGGTGGATAAGGAATGTCCTACTGCATGATCTCACTTTTCTTAGTAAAGTCAGAGATAAGGTCATTTTCTAAGAGGGAGGGAAGGGGTGAGACCAGAAGCTTGAGGATAATGAAGAAGGTCAGTAACAGCTGCCGTACCAGTTAGGCAATCAACAAAAGCCAAATAAAAAGATTGCCAAGCAGCTGCAAGGGCCTAGTACCAATAAGACAATATGCATTTGTAAATGGATCAGGTCTGCAAAAGTTATTTCATTTTCTTCAGGCCACTCTGAAGCCTTAGAACAGGAACGGGAGCAGTGAACGATGAGGTTGATGCTGTTTTGAGAATGGGAAAAGTGGCTGGTACTAACAGGGGTGACAGAAGGCAATGATGAAATGGCCCATGGGATGTAAAGACATTGGAAAGGGAGTCAAGTGCAGCCAGAAGGAATCTGATGGTGCAGATAAGTTAGGAAGGGGTAAGTGAAGGGAGAATCTGGTGGAGGCAAAGAGCCAGATCAAAGGGTGTGGATGACTGGGAGGCATTACAAGACAACAGCTTTTCTGAAGATGGCTTGGAAGTGAAGCCAAGGGTTTCAAGGTGTGACTGTGCCAATGACTGGCTGAAGCAGAGGGAAGATAAAGGCCACAGGAGTTGAGGAGGATGAAGGTCTATGAGGTTCGATGGATGTCAGATCAGGAATGTTAAAATTGGCCCTTGACATAAAGATGAAAGAAGTCAATGCACTGGTTGACAGAATGAAGACTCAAAAAGCTGTCAACAGAACTGGCTGCCAAAATTAACTAGAAAAAAATGTACTTGGAATCCATGTAAACTCAAAACATAGCTGAAAAAGACTTTAGAAATTTTCTAGTCCAACTCTTTCATTTTACAGATAAAGGAACTGAGGCAAAGTCAACCCACTAGCATTTAATAAATGCCTACTATGTGCCAGGGACTGTGTACATGCTGGGGATACAAAGAAAGGCAAAAACACTGTCCTTGACCCCAAGGAACTCGAATTTTAATGGGGGTGACAATATGCTGACCATTACATAACATACATATATGATATATACAATGTAAATGGGAGGTAATCTCAGAGGGAAGGCCCTGGGAGTGTGTGGAGGGAGAAGGAAGAGCAGACCAGGAAAGGCCTCCTGTGGAAGGCAAGATTGGAACAGAATCCAGAAGAAAGCCAGGAGGCAGGGGTGAAGAAGGAGAATATTCCAGAGCAGAGAGACAGCCACTGGCAAAGGCCTGGGGTGTGGAGCTGAAGGGTCACGTGTGAGCAACAGCACAAAGTAAACAAATGGGCAGTAAGTGGCAGGGCCAGGATTAAAATCTGACAATAATTTTACAAATAAAATGAGTACACCTACTGTGTACAAGGCAATATATGCTGAGTGCTATTGGTAGAAAGGCAAAAAAAGAATGCTCTCAATGAATTTACAGCCTGAGGGAACACCATGTGTGTAAAAACAGGAAATTTAAACAAAAATAAGGCAATTTGGGGACAAGACAAGGAGCACTGTCTGAAGAGGTCAGGGCATCACAGAAGTGGTGATACCTCAGCTGATCATTATTGTGTTCTTCAGTTTTCTTTTCAGTTGTATCTGACTCTTTCTGCAAGACCCCTTTTGGGGTTTTCTTGGCAAAGATGCTAGAATGATGTGCCACTTCCCTCTCCAACTCATTTTTACAAATGAAGCAAAAGTGGTTAAATGACTTGTCCAGGGTCACACAGCTAGTGTCGGAGGATGGATTTGAATTCAGGAAGATGTGTCTTCCTAACTCCAGACTTTGCACTCTATCCACTGCATCACCTAGCTGTCACCTAGCTGCCCCCGTACTGATCTTTATTGGGAGATAGCAATTCAGAGAGGTAGAAATGAAAAGAGAGTCCTTTTAAGACTGGGTGGATGTCTTATGTAAATGCATGGAGGTGGGAGATGTAATATTTACTGAAGTCCTGTTTGGCTGGAACCTGAATGAAGTTGAGTGCAGGAAGGTTGAGTGAAGTAAGGCAGGAGAGGTAGGTTTGTTTTAACAACCCAGCTAGCGGCTTCTGTCGGGGCGTAAGATCCGCCCCCGCCGCCACCACAGCCAGCACCCAGGAGGCTGCCGGGACGCCGGGAAAGCACAGGTTCTTTTTATCTGCTTAAACAAGGAAAGCACAGTGAAGGGGTTGACCAGCTTACTTTAATCCAGCATTCAGTTAGCATACAGACAACATTCAGTTAGTTCAGGGGAAAACACCAGCATTCAGTTAGCATTCAGTTAGTTCAGGGGAGCAAAGAGACAAGCATCGAGAGACAGACCAAATACAATTTCATTCACTTACTTCAGGGGAAAAAACCAGCACCCTGAGGTTCAGAACATTCATTTAGTTCAGGGGAAAAGAACCAGCACCCCACACCTCAAAACCAAAATACAAACAAATTACAAATATCAACAGACAGATCCAATACAATTCATAGTTACCAACATCTGGGCTAAGGCCAAGAGTAAGGGCTGGCCCAGAGTCACACTCCCCACCGCTGCTGCGCCAACCAGAAAAGGAAAGAGGGCTTTTCAAGCTGTCCTCTCCCCTCTTATAGAGTTTTTGACATCATCAAGCACCGCCTGAATGACCAGGGTCGATTGGTTCTTGAGTTGGCCCCTCCCCCTAGCGTAGACTAGGTTAACACCCAACAGGGCATGGCTCTGGAGTTAACACCTCCCCTCAGACAGCCCCATGACTCATCACACAGGAAGTTCTCTGCTTCCCGGCATGGTGTCTGGGCTTCCTGCCCTGGAAGAGCAAGGCCCAGCACCCAGCGAGGCTCAATGAGGTAAGCTGAGTCACTCAAAGAAAACAAAGGCCATTCTGGCCACAAGGTTGGAGGAGGGATTGTGGAAAAACAGGCTTACTTATATATTGTTGGTGAAGCTGTGAATTTGGTCCAGCCATTCTGGAAAGCAATTTTGAACTATGCTCCAAAAAGTGACTAAACTGTACCTACCTTTGACTCAACCATACGACTACTAGACCTAAGAATATGGCCAACTATATGAAAACTACCCAAAGTATTTTTTTAAAAGGGAGGGGGGAAACCTCTTGGGAAATAGCTAAAGAAATTGAGAGTATATGAACACAACAGAATATTGTGCCACAAGAAAGGAAAAAATAGGGGGCAGAGCCAAGATGGTGGCTGGAAAGCAGGGACTTACATGAACTACCCCCACTCAGGTCCCTCCAAAAACCTATAAAAATGGCTCTGAACAAATTCTAGAGCTGCAGAACCCATGGAATAGCAGAGGGAAGCAAGGCTCCAGCCCAGGACAGCCTGGATGGTTGCTGGGTAAGGTCTATCCCACGGAGCTGGGAGTGGAGCGGAGCAGAGCCCAGCATGAGCGGTGCCCAGACCAAGCAGACCCGGAGCCAGGTGAAACAGGCCCTAGCACCCTGAATCAGTGAGCTGCAGCAGTTACCAGACTTCTCAGCCCACAAACACCAAAGACAGCAGAGAAGGTTAGTGGGAAAAAACTGCAGGGACAGAGTGAAAGGAGTTCGCAGTTCAGCCACCCCCCTCCCTGGGGACAGTGGAGGTGGTGCAGCTCTGAGGCACCTTACAGAACTACGGCTTCAGTTGCTTCCGGCCCCAGGCCTACCTGGTGGGAGGAATTAAGTGGCAGATCAGAGCAGGAGTGCAGAGCCTGCTTAAGATCTGAGTCCAGTCCGGGTTGGCAGTTCTTGGGGGAGGAGAGCAGTGAAATAGCTCTGAAAACAACAGTGCAAACCTCCAAGCTTGGGACAAAGTACTCTCTACTCATCAAGCAGACAAAAAACTCAAGGGTCAAGTAGTTGACTGGGAACATGGCAAGGCAGCAAAAACTGACTCAGATTCAGACTCAGACTTTGGAATCTTTCTTTGGTGACAAAGAAGACCAAAACATACAGCCAGAAGAAGTCGACAAAGTCAAAGAGCCTACATCAAAAGCCTCCAAGAAAAAGATGACTGGCCTCAGGCCACGGAAGAGCTCAAAAAGGATTTGGAAAAGCAAGTTAGAGAAGTAGAGGAAAAATTGGGGCAAAAAATGAGAGTGATGGAAGACAACCATGAAAAACAAGTCAATGACTTGCTAAAGGATACACCACAAATACTGAAGAAAATAACACCATAAAAAATAGACTAACCCAAATGGCAAAAGAGCTCCAAAAAGCCAATGAGGAGAAGAATGCCTTGAAAGGCAGAATTACCCAAATGGAAAAGGAGGTCCAAAAGACCACTGAAGAAAATACCACCTTAAAAATTAGATTGGAGCAAGTGAAAACTAGTGACTTTATGAGAAATCAAGATACTATAAAACAGAACCAAAGGAATGAAAAAATGGGAGACACTGTGAAATACCTCATTAGAAAAACCACTGACCTGGAGAATAGATCCAGGAGAGATAATTTAAAAATTATTGGACTACATGAAAGCCAGGATCAAAAAAAAAGAGCCTACATAACATCTTTCAAGAAATTATCAAGGAGAACTGCCCTGATATTCTAGAGCCAGAGGGTAAAATAGAAATTGAAAGAATCCATTGATTGTCTCTTGTAAAATATCCCAAAAAGAAAACTCCTAGGAATATTGTCACCAAATTCCAGAGCTCCTAGATCAAGGAGAAAATACTGCAAGCAGCCAGAAAGAAACAATTTGAGTATTGTGGAAACACAATCAGGATAACACAAGATCTAGCAGCTTCTACATTGAGGGATTACAGGGCTTGAAATATGATATTCTGGAGGTCAAAGGAGCTAGGATTAAAACCAAGAATAACCTACCCAGCAAAACCAAGTACAATGCTCCAAGGCAAAATATGGATTTTCAATAAAATAGAGGACTTTCACGCTTTCTCAGTGAAAAGACCAGAGCTGAATAGAAAATTTGACTTTCAAACACAAGACTCAAGAGAAGCATGAAAAGATAAACGGGAAAGAGAAATCATAAGGGACTTACTAAAGTTGAACTGTTTTGTTTACATTCCTATATGGAAACATGATGTGTATAATTCGTGAGACCTCAGTACTAGGGTAGCTGAAGGGAATATACATATACATACATATATACATACATATATACATATATGTATATACATATGTATATACATATGTGTGTATATATGTATATATATATATGGAGAGAGAGAGAGAGAGAGAGAGAGAGAGAGATCGGAACAGGGTGAGTTGAAAATGAAGGGATGATATCTAAAAAAATAAAATTAAGGAATGAGAGAGGAATATATTGAGAGAGGGAGAAAGGGAGAGATAGAATGGGGAAAATTATCTCACATAAAAGTGGCAAGAAAAATCAGTTCTGTTGGGAGGGTAGAGGGAGCAGGTGAGGGGGAATGAGTGAATCTTGCTCTCATCGGATTTGACCTGAGGAGGGAATACCATACACACTCAATTGGGTATCTTACCCCACAGGAAAGAAGGAGGAAGGGCATAAGAAGGGGGGATGATAGAAGGGAGGGCAGATAGGGGGAGGAGGTAATCAAAAGCAAAAACTTTGGAAAGGGACAGGGTCAAGGGAGAAAATTGGATAAAGGAGGATAGGATAGGAAGGAGCAAAATATAGTTAGTTTTTCACAACATGAGTATTGTGGAAGGGTTTTGCATAATGATACACATGTGGCCTATGTTGAATTGCTTGTCTTCTTAGGGAGGGTGAGTGTGGAGGGAAGAGGGGAGAGAATTTGGAATTTAAAGTTTTAAAAGCTGATGTTCAAAAAAAAAAAAGTTTTTGCATGCAACTAGGAAGTAAGATATACAGGCAATGGGGCATAAGAGTCTATCTTGCCCTACAAGAAAGTAAGGGAAAAGGGGATGGGGGGAGTGGGGTGACAGAAGGGAGGGTTGATTGGGGAATGGGGCAATCATAATATATGCCATCTTGGAGTGGGGGGAGGGTAGAAATGGGGAGAAAATTTTTAATTCAAACTCTTGTGAAAATTAATGCTGAAAACTAAAAATATTAAATAAATAAATAACAAGAAGAAAAAAAGAAAGGACAAAATAGTTTTCAAAGGAAACTAGGAAGACCCCTATAAACTGGTGCCCTTCCTTTATGGAAGGCTGGGATCTGAACATTCCAGGTGACTCTCCACCTTTTATCAGAAGCTCATTTGATTTGGATTCTAAAGAACATCATACCCCCAGTCCCCCTCCTCCAACCCTTCACCCTCCTCACTCCCTGTTTTCTCTTTTCATGTGTTGTCTTCTCTTATTAGATTATACGCCCCTTGAAGTCAGGAATGTCTCTTTTTCTCATTTGTGTCCCCAGCACTTAGCATAGTACCTGCCATACAGTAGGCACTTAATAAATGTTTACTGAATTGAATATTAAATTGATGCAGAGGGAAGGGATGAGAACTAGAACAATTTATACAATGACATTATAGATACAAACAACTCTGAGAGACTTTAGAACTGTTATCAATGCAACGATGGAGGATAAATCCAGAGGACTGGAGAGGAATCACACCACCCACCTCTTGCGAGAGAGGTGATAGACTTAAGAATATGGAAGGTGTCGTATTTTTGGACATGGCCAATGTCCAAAGGTGGGAATTTGTTTTCCTGGACTGTATCCCTATTGTCTCCTGAGTAATACTCAGTTTGAATTTCTTCTAGGCCGTAGTATTCCATGAGTCACAGGCATGCAACCACACTGAATGGGACATTGGCATTTTAAAACAGGCCTTCATTTCAAGGAGAAGTTTAAGGGGCTTGAAAGGAGATGTACCTTTATCTGAAGGTAATTCAGACTGCTTTTCTCTTATTTAATTCTGGGACCAGTTTTGCCTACAAGCAATACCCGTCCAAGGTATGTGTGTATAGTTTATGTGTGGACACATATTATGTATATACAATATCCATGTATGCATATACATATGTATAGATTCAATATAGATATGTGTACATACACACCTATGTATACATATATGCATCGATCCATTGTATGATTATATGTATGCATATGTGTGTTTTGTATGTATATTGTGTATATGTATGTGTATATCGATTTAAATATATGGAGATATATGTAGCTAGGTGGCACCACAGTGAATAGAATGCCGGGCCTGAAATCAGGAAGATTCATCTTCCTAAGTTCAAATCTGGCCTCAGATATTTACCAGCTGTGTGACCCTGGGCAATCACTTAATAATCCTGTTTTCCTCAGTTTCCTCATCTGTAAAATGAGCTGGAGAAGGAAATGGCAAACCACTCCAGTATCTTTGCCAAGAAAACCTCCAATGGGGTCAGGAAGAGTGGAACATAACTTTAAAATGACTCAACAACAAATATACAAACACATGCATGTATATGTCATGTGTGTGTACATACACATTTATGTATATGTGTATATGTGTGTGTGTGTGTGCGTATGATGGATGAGGTTCAAAAGAGTCATCTATTCTATGGCTTTACTCTAGACAAAAGGTATCTTTTTCCTGTGGATGCTTAGGCCAATTCCCTTAAGCAGTTACAGAAATCATCTGGGGGCTCTGCAACAAACCGAAGCTTAATGCAACCAACATTACCCATGAATCAGGAGCATCGGTAAGACCTAAGCTAGAGCAAGAGTTCTTAACCTCTTCTGTGTCACAGACCCCTTTGGCAGGCTAGGAAACCCTATACATCCCTCCTTATAATAGTTTTTTAATCACATTGAAAGGAAGTAAGAGGTTAGTCAAAATAAAGTTGCAATTTCCCACCCAAGTTTACAGACCCTGCTAAAATCTATCCGTGGACCTTTCTGTACAACCCAGGTTAAGAACTTCTAATTCAGAGGGAATCCCCATTCAACATGGCCACTGTGTTAGTTCTCTTTCATGTCAGTGACAAACACTTTTGGCAAGTATACATCTCTTTGTTTCCTATCTGATTTGGTACTAGTTGTTAAAAGGTTGTTGAAAATATTTTCATTGGTTTTTTTTGAATCTTGCATTTTTTCTTGGGTATATGGGAAATACCATGTTGGAAGAGACTATTCAAGATGGGGTTTTTCTCTACCAAATAAAAAATTCTTTTAAAAAAAGTTAACAAGCAAAATTTGGGGTCTCATTGTTGCTATATCGTTCAGCCAATTGTATGGTAATAAACATGTGGTCTACTGTAGAATATTACTTAAAAAAGCTTACTTATTTACCTACTTCCTTCAGACACCTTCCTTAAGTGTGCCTTCAATATATGTTTACATATGAGAAAATAGGTATGTGCATCAGTATTAATTAATCAGTGTTAATAAGAGCTAATATTTTCCCCCACCTTAGTTTTATTTGAATTCAGACCTCTGAGGAAGCAGTTTTAATCAAATAGTGAGATCAGAAGCCAGATTTCAAGAGATTGAGACATGGGTAGGAAGGGAAGGGAGATAAATAAGTGTAGATGACTGTTTCTAGAAGTCTAAAAGTAAGTGGGGGAAGAGATACAGTTTGATCATTTAAAGGAATGGCAGTTAAGTAAAGATTTTCTCAAGATGAAAGATCTGATGCATGAATGGGTCTTAATGCTGTGGAGAGGGAGATAGTATAGAAAAGGAGAAAGAGACTGAAGAAAATTGCTGGGTCAATGTCCTAGAGGACATGGGAGGGGCTGGGAGCAAGGGCACTGAAAAAGAGACAAACTTTGGCAAGGCAGAGGAACACTTCTTTGTCAAAGACAGGAGGAT
Organism: Trichosurus vulpecula; assembly: GCF_011100635.1. Lineage (NCBI taxonomy): Eukaryota > Metazoa > Chordata > Mammalia > Diprotodontia > Phalangeridae > Trichosurus > Trichosurus vulpecula. The sequence goes on along the minus strand of NC_050576.1, from coordinate 116,658,721 downwards.
TGAATGGATGATGAGCTGAGAGGTTTTGAGGTGTGTCACAGTGGAAGCAAGGGGGTTTTAAATGATCGGCCCAGATTTACTCAGAAAAAAGAATAAACAAGAAGTATCTACTGAGAGTTAAGTGGGTTATCTTTGGGGGTTGAGAAGAGAGAAGAAATTTTGGAAAAGCCAATGTAGAGAGCACATAATAGAGAATCAATCCAGAAAAAGAGTAATTTTTATGCATCAATGAGGGCCCAGTTGAGACTAAATAACATGAATATGTAGTTAACCCAGGCAGCACAGCTGCATGACTTCGTCCAGCATTGCTGAATGGTTTGGAAGTAGGAGAAAAGTAAACAGATGGTGGGCGTGACCCAAGGTTGTGGATTGGCAGGGCATGAATGATAGAAGGACAAGAGGGCAAGGAACACAAAGGTGGAAGACAGTCCAGAGTTCAAATGGTCATCTACAGATATGGTCAAGACTATGAAGGGAGAAAAGCGAAGCCAGAACAGAGGTGATGGACTTGGAAAACAAGGAGAGATTGAATGGCTGTATGTCAGCATAAGGACAAAGACTAGTTTTAGGGGGAGTGAAGCAGAGAGAGAGAGAGAAAGAGAGAGATGGAAAAAAGATTATAATCAAAGACGGGCAATTCTTATGAAAATTTTATGATGATAAAAAATTCTTATTGGTGTTCTTTTGATATTCTTTTGCTTTGGGGGCTAGTAACATAATCTATAATTTTTCCCATTCCTTTGCTATCTTCTCTTCCCTGAGATGTCATGTAAAATGATGACTTAAAGTTTTCAAGATTGTCTCAAGACATTTTCAAGGTAGTCTAGATGAGTTCTTGGTCTGGTATAAACAGCCTTCCTAATTTTGACTTCTGGAATTACATTTCCACCTTCTCTGTTACACAATGGAGATTGAAACGTTAAGCTCTAAATGTGGTCATGCCTCTATCACTAATGATGAAAATAAGTCATTACAAGAATGTTGACAAATTTGTTCCATTTCATGTCTTTTGTTCTCCCAATCCTCTCCTATAAAAATATCTTGAAATAGCTCAGTGCAGTTGAATCACATGTTGGTTGAGCTTTCATGGAATTACAAAATTTTAGAATTGGAGGACACCTGAGGTTATCCATTCCATATCATAGTTGGACAAGAATGCCCTTTACAACATACACTAACATTGGAGGTAGTCCTTTTCACTTTGGGGTAGCTCTAATTGTGAAGTTGTTCTTTTTTTTTCTTTTCTTTCCTTACAGCAAGCTTCAATTTACTCTTTGCAACTTCCTTTGTGTTTCCTGTTATGGCCAAGCAAAAACAAGTTTAATCCCTGCTCTCTATGGGAATCCTTCAAGTATTAGAAGCTATCATACCCCCATTCAATCTTCTCTTTTCTAGGTTAAACATTTCCAGTCTTTTTTACAGCTCTTCATATAGCATAAATCTTTTTATCCCCTTGGAGTCAACTGGAGTTAAGTGACTTGCCCAGGGTCACATGGCAAATGTCTAAGGCCAGATCTGAACTCTGTTCCTCCTGATCCAGAGCTGGTGCTCTATCCACTGTGCCACCTACATGCCTCCACATAGCATATATCTGGAGGCTCTTTACTATTCTGGCTGTTGCCAACCTCTAAATGTTTTCCAGCTTACAAATGTCTGCAGTACTCAGAACTTAACAAACACCACAAATGGAGGTCTGAGTGAGCTACAATACAGTACAACTGACATCTTTCTAGTCCTGGATGCTATGTTTTTATTAATACAACCCAAAATCATAATAGATTTTAGAGGTTTGTCATATCACATTAATGTCTCTTGTTAAACTTGTGGTCCACTACAATCCCCAGATATTTTTTTCAGAATAACTGCTTTCTATCCATGTTTCCTCCATTTTGTATTTGCAAAATTGATGGTTTTTTATCCAAGTTTAAGATTTTATATTTATCACTATCAAAAGCCATGGTTTTAGCTTCCCAACATTCTACTCTGTCAACATATCTTTTTGGATCTTACTGTGTTGTCCAGCGTGTTAGCAATCCCTCCTAGCTTTGTGTCATCCACAAATTTGAAATCCAAGACTTTATGCAAGCATGCCATCTATGACTTTATCCAACTCATTGATAAAAATGTTAAACAAAAAGATCCTGGCACACTCCACTAGAGACATCCTTCCAAAGTATAGCTTATTAATGATAATTCTTTGGGTCCAGCAATTCAACCAATTCCAAATCCATCTAATTAAACCTATATCTTGCTCATACCTCTCCCTCTTTTCCACAAAAATAACATAAAAGACTACCAAATATTTTGTTCCAATGTACTCTATTAACTTCTTAATGGATGGAGGAGGGGCTGGAAAGAAGGAGAGAATTGAGAACTCAACATTACTTAAAATGAACATTAAAAGAAAGTACACAAAAAACCTATAAAAATGGCTCTGAACCAATTCTAGAATTGCAGAACCCACAAAATAGCAGAGGGAAGCAGGGCTCCAGCCCAGGACAGCCAGAATGGTTGCTGGGTAAGGTCTATCGCGCATGGTGCTGGGAGCGGAGCGGAGCCCAGCGTGGGATGCATAGACTGACCAGACCAGGAGCCAGGTGGAGCGGGCCCTAGCACCCTGAATCAGTGAGCTGCAGCAGTTACCAGACTTCTCAAGCCACAAACACCAAAGACAACAGAGCAGGTTAGTGGGAAAAGCTGCTGGGAACAGGGTGATAGAGTTCATGATTCAGCCACCCCCCTCCCCGGGGACAGCGGAGGTGAGGCAGCTACAGAACTACAGCTGCAGTTGCTTCCAGCCCCAGGCCCACCTAGTGGGAGGAATTAAGTGGAGGATCAGAGCAGGAGTGCAGAGCCTGCTGAAGATCTGAGTCCAGTCCGGGTTGGCAGTTCTTGGGGAAGGAGGAGTGCTGGTGTGGCAGAGCTGGCTGTAATAGCTCTGAAAACAACAGCACATCCCCTCAAGCTTGGAACAAAGTACTCTTTATTCTACAAACAGTCATACCCTGCTGAAAAACTCAAGGGTGAAGTAAGTTGGCTGGGAACATGGCCAGGCAGCGAAAACGCACCCAGATTCAGTCTCAGACTTTGTAATCTTTCTTTGGTGACAAAGAAGACCAAAACATACAGCCAGAAGAAGTCAACAAAGTCAAAGAGCCTACAACAAAAGCCTCCAAGAAAAACATGAACTGGTCTCAGGCTATGGAAAAGCTCAAAAAGGATTTGGAAAAGCAAGTTAGAGAAGTAGAGGAAAAATTGAGAAGAGAAATGAGAAGGATGTGGGAAAACCATGAAAAACAAGTCAATGACTTGCTAAAGGAGACCCAAAAAAATACTGAAAAATATACTGAAGAAAACAACACCTTAAAAAATAGACTAACTCAAATGGCAAAAGAGCTCCAAAAAGCCAATGAGGAGAAGAATGCCTTGAAAGGCAGAATTAGCTAAATGGAAAAGGAGGTCCAAAAGACCACTGAAGAAAATACTACCTTAAAAATGAGATTGGAGCAAGGGGAAGCTAGTGACTTTATGAGAAATCAAGATATTATAAAACAGAACCAAAGGAATGAAAAAGTGGAAGACAATGTGAAATATCTCCTTGGAAAAACCACTGACCTGGAAAATAGATCCAGGAGAGATAATTTAAAAATTATTGGACTATCTGAAAGCCATGATCAAAAGAAGAGCCTAGATATCACCTTTCTAGAAATTATCAAGGAGAACTGCCCTGATATTCTAGAGCCACAGGGCAAAATAGAAATTGAAAGAATCCACCGATCACCTCCTCAAATAGATCCCAAAAAGAAATCTCCTAGGAATATTGTCGCCAAATTCCAGAGCTCCCAGATCAAGGAGAAAATACTGCAAGCAGCCAGAAAGAAACGATTTGAGTATTGTGGAAACACAATCAGAATAACCCAAGATCTAGCAACTTCTACATTAGGAGATTGAAGGGCTTGGAATACGATATTCTGGAGGTCAGTGGAGCTAGGATTAAAACCAAGAATCACCTACCCAGCAAAACTGAGTATCATGCTCCAAGGCAAAATATGGATTTTCAATAAAATAGAGGACTTTCAAGCTTTCTCAGTGAAAACACCAGAGCTGAATAGAAAATTTGAATTTCAAACACAAGAATCAAGAGAAACATGAAAAGATAATCAAGAAAAAGAACAAGAAAAGTAAATCACAAGGGACTTACTAAAATTGAACTGTTTTTTTACATTCCTGCATGGAAAGATGATGTGTATCATTCATGAGACCTCAGTATTAGGGTAGCTGAAGGGAATATGCGTATATATATGTGCGTGTGTATGTACGTATATATGTATGTGTGTGTGTATGTGTATATATGTATATATATATATATATATATATATATATATATATAGAGAGAGAGAGAGAGAGAGAGAGAGAGAGAGAGAGAGAGAGAGAGAGAGGGCACAGGATGAGTTGAAGATGAAGGGATGATATCTAAAAGAAATAAAATCAAATTAATGAATGAGAGAGGAATATATTGAGAGAAGGAGAAAGGGAGAGATACAATGGGGTAAATTATCTCGCATAAAAGTGGCAAGAAAAAGCAGTTCTGTAGGAAGAGAAGAGAAGGCAGGTGAGGGGGAATGAGTGAATCTTGCTCTTATCAGATTTGACCTGAGGAGGAAATACCATACACACTCAATAGGGTATCTTACCCCACAGGAAAGAAGGAAGAAGAAGATAAAAAAAGGGGGATGATAGAAGGGAGGGCAGATGGGGGAGAAAGTAATCAAAAACAAACACTTTCGAAAAGGGACAGGGTCAAGGGAGAAAATTGGATAAAAGGGGATAGGATAGGAAGGAGCAAAATATAGTTAGTCTTTCACAACATGAGTATTGTGGAAGGGTTTTACGTAATGATATGCATGTGGGCTATGTTGAATTGCTTGACTTCTTAGGGAGGGTGGGTGGGAAGGGAAGAGGGGAGAGAATTTGGAACTCAAAGTTTTAAAAACAGATGTTCAAAAACAAAAAAAAAAATTTTTTGCATGCAACTAGAAAATAAGATACACAGGCAATAGGGCATAGAATTTTATCTTGCCTAATGAGAAAGTAAGGGAAAAGGGGATGGGAAGGGAGTGGGGTGACAGAAGAGAGGGCTAGCTGGGGAACAGGGCAACCAGAATATATGCCAGCTTGGAGTGGGGGGGAGAGTAGAAATGGGGAGAAAATTTGTAATTCAAACTCTTGTGAAAATCAATGCTGAAAACTAAATATATTAAATAAATTAAATAAACTAAAAAAAAGGAAAATGATGGGGAAAATGTAAATAATGCAGATTAAACAGAAAAAAAGAAAGTACAACTATTTTTAAAAAATAAAACTTAATCTAAAAACTTAATTTCCTGTGCTTTTTAATTGTTTGATGAGGCAAGAGTGCTCATAATCTTCCACCAAAAAAGTCTGTATTCTAACCCAATATCACCTTTGGTTGCTGTTTCTTTTCTTGGCAATGAAGTCAATTGTTTATCAGCTAAGGTGGCTGGTTTTTAAGATCTCTTAGCCTCCAAGAAATGCAGATCATTCTGTTTGATTCAACAAATTCTTCTTATTAAGTACCACCTATGTGCAGGGCATAATCAAAGTCAGTCTTTATGTTTTTAAATTTCCCATTATTTATCATTCGTGGGTCATTTGAATAGGGATAGTGGAAGCTATTGCAATTTTTCAGTGTCTTTGTCTCAGCTCTAGCTTTTTTTCCCCCTAACTTGATGTTGAACTTCACCTTAAGTCTAGGTAGTTGATGACTAACTGTGTCCAGCGGTTTAGTCTTGTTATGACACCCACATTAGTAAGCCGACATTTCCTGTCTGTTAAGTTTGAGCCAGCTTCATTTTTTGTAATGTTGTTATCTGTTCACCAGGTCAAGTACCTTTCAACTCACTTGTGGAAGACAGAATTCATGATATATAGATGTGAAACCCCTAAATAGTCTATCAGTCACTGGCCTCTTTTGTTTCTCAAACTTGAACCAGATTTTCCAACGTATTTTCCCTGTGCCCATCTTTGCATCAACATTGCTCAGAATCAAAATACATGTTGACTTGTTTTGAAGTACTTTGTCAAGATCTTCATAGAATTTGTCTACCTCTTCATCGCTTACACCAGATGGTGGTACTTAAACTGCAATTATCGACATGGTGGTCTTTTTTGCTCAGGCTCATTATGAGCACTACAAGATAAAATGACCAATTGTATTATGAAAGGTTTCCTGTTGTCTTTAGGCACAATATTAAACCAACTCCTATTTCTTAGTTTGCCTCCATAAGGTGAATCTGTGATATATTCTTCTGTTTAGTTACAAATTCCTTTTTTTCCTTTCGGTGGCCATAGAGCGGAGGCGTCAAACACACAGCCTCCAGGCTACATTGTGGTCCACGACACTCCCAAACTAGATTCAAAAGTAATTTGGAAATATTTAGCAAAATAAATAAAATTACAGTAGGACATAGATAATGGTAATATGGGCTTTTCTAAGTGAATATGTGGCTCATAGAGATCCTTATGTATGGTTTGAGTTTGTCAACCACTGCCATAGAGGACTCAAAACCATTTTGTATATTTTATAACTTATTATGACCAAAGAATTCATCACTTAGAGGGAAAAAGTATCTGTGTATTTTTCTCCTTTGGACCTCAAACAGCAGCCTCAGTATATCACTAAGGACCATAGTCAAAGTTTTTTCAGCATGATAAAATCTGCCAGAAAGATACTGGAGTGATTTGCCATTTCCTTCTCCAGATCATTTTACAGATGAGGAAATTGAGGCAAATGGGGTTCAGTGACTTACCCAGAGTCACACAGTAAGTGTCTGAGAACAGATTTGAATTCAGGTCCTCATGACTGGCACTTTATCTACTGAGCCACTGAGCTGCCCCATCCATTAGCATAGCCTTTAAGAACCTAGCATTGTCTCCAAACCACAATATCTATAATAATATCTAGCAGTTATATAGCATTTTACTCTTTGAAAAATATTTTACAAATACTCTCATTTTAGACTCACAACAACCCTAAGATAGAGACACTATTATTATTCTCATCTTATAAATGAAGAAAATCCTGCCTCTGATTCTTACTGTCTGAGCACAAGTTATAACTTTCCTGGGCCTCTGTTTCCCCTTCTGTAAAATGATTGATGGCATCGGAGATCCTTTCCAGCTCTGTTTCTATCACCCTGTGATCCAAACTCACCTTGGTAGTAAGTTTTAAAATCAGGATTAGAACTCAGCTCCTGTAACTTCAAATCACATATTCTCTTCACAATATCCCAGCTCCCAGTTCCATTCTGAAGGTCTCTTTGAAGTGTCTTGTTTCACAATAAAAGGGAAGGGAAGACAACTTTAATAAAGATTGTTTATGAAAGAAAATCTCTTCCAATATCATCCAAACACATAAGTTCTTTGTTTTTTATGCTACTAGAATTTTTTTAATAGGAGAATTAGTCCAAAAACATAGTCTCGAAGAGACCTTAAGGTCAGGGACAAAAATCAATACTAACACAACATTTGAAAACAACAAGATGTTCTATTGAAACTTGGAGCAAAGAAAAGAAGAATACAGTTCTTTGGGATTTTGAGGTAATTCTCTTTTTTTATATTTGAACAGACTTTCTATCTGTCTAAGAGGTAGAGATTGAAAAGTTTAATTCTTTATGTGAAGGATCAGAGAAAACCTCAAAAATCCTAACATCCTCAGGGACTCATGAAAGGCTTCAGGAAAAAGCACAGAATCACTGCTTTAGAGCTAGAAGGAACTTCAAAGACCATCTAACTGAACCTCCTTGGTTTTTTACAGATGAGGAAACTGAGGTCTATGTGACCTTGGACAACTCAGGAAGACCAAGTTGTCCAAAGTCACACAGGATCTGATGACCGGAGGTGAGATCTGAACCTAGGACCTCCAACTCCTCTCAATCTGAAAGCAATATGCTCTCTACTACACAATACTCTGCCCTCTCGCCAGAATTACATGGGTTTCATCTTATGATTTGCTTGGGTCAGGACCACACAGATCCCCCTAGTTTAGTTCAGGGGCAATTTATTCTTCACAAAAATGGAGTCAACTGTTATCATCAAGACCCTTTTAGGAATGGCGTTGGGCTTGAGTCTTGTAGTCAGTGAAATTGATGGGTCCTTGCCTTTAAGCCCTCTTGAGTTAAAGAATACATATATAGAGAGTGTCAAGGATTCAATGAGTATTGGTTAAGTGCCTATTATGGGCCAGGCACTGTGTGAAACACTGGGGATGCAAAGATATGCAAGAATCAGTCCCTGTTCTCAAGGACCTCACAGTCTAATGGGGAAGATAACATGTGAACAACTATATATACACAAAATATATGCTGAATAAATTGGAGGTAGTCTCAGAAGAAAGACAATGAGATTAAGGAGGACAAGGGAAAGCTTCTTGCAGAAGGTGGAATTTTAGCTGAGATATGGAGGAAGCCAGGAGCAGAGGTGAGGAGGGAGAGAATTCCAGGCATGGAAATGTCCAGAGTAGGGAGATCAAATGTCATGTGAGAGGAATAGCAAGCAGGTCAGTGTCACTGGAATGAAGAATACATGGAGAAGAATAAGGCATAAGAAAACTGGAAATGCAGGAAAGGATCAAGCCCAACAGAGGATTCTATGTAGATGATATACAATTATAATCATCATCGACGTCATCATTGTCGTCATCATCATCATCATCATGGCTGACCTTTATACAAGGCGTCTGTAAAAGTCTTAGTGCAATTTTAAGCTTTTAAAACTTAAAGCTGCACTAAAACTTTTGGGACATCCTGTATCATTCCTTCCATACCATATCTCATTTGATTCTCACAACAACCCTACGAGGTAGGTATTACAGGCATCGGTATCCCTATTTGGCAGATGAGAAAACCAAGGCTCAGAGAGGCTAATGCAGTATGATACAGTGGGGGAAAGTATTGGTTTAGGAAGCAGAATTGAATCTGAAGCCTAGCTCTGCTACTTTCTACTTGTGTGACCTCTGACAAGTCACTTGTCCATGCTAGGTCCCAGTTTCCTCATCTATAAAATGAAGGGTAGAACCTGATGATCCTCTAGGTTCCTTTGAGCTCTACAACCATGATCTTATGACTTGTTCATGGTGACATAGCTATGTGTTAGCATTTGGGTTTGAACTCAGGTCATACCTGACACTAATCCAGCAATTCTATCCATTATGCCATATTATGGCTCATAGATCACAAAATAAAATGCTAAGCAAATATATAGCTCTAAGAGACTTACAGTTTTAAGTTCTTGTCATTAAATCATGTTATAGTTGTGAAGAGGAATGGGTTGGTGGGCTAGGGGTGGGGGTTGGAGGTGGTTGGGATGGCACATGTGAATAAGCAGTGGCAGGCAAATCATGGGAAGGGAAAAGGGAGCGGGCCTGTCTGGCAGCCATGGAGAGTTCATAATGGGGAAGAATGAGAAATGAGGGTAGTTAGATAAGTTACGGGTGGCAAAGTAATGAAGGACCTTGAAGCCCAGGCTCAGGAATAGTGCTTTGATGCCTGGCCCAGAGGCTCCAAGAGGCAGTACGGTCTGGTAGATAAAACTCTGAAAAACAGAGGACCTGGCCTGCTTTCCCGACTCCTCCACGAAGCCACCAAATGCCCGGCCAACGGGCAAGGGTGGGGAGGGGGAGGATGGTGTAGGAAATCCCAGATTCCACTCTGCATTACGGCTTCTCTTATCTGTAAAAGGGAGATAACACCTCCCACCAGGAAAGCTTGGAAAGGGCTTTGTGTACCATGAATGGAAGAGGCTACCTGGCCACAAAGTACTCCAACTTCCCTTGGATTATAAAATAGGCCTCTCACCAGTCAGCCTTAAACAAAATCCCATCCTTTCTTGGCTTTGGAACAACCCTGCTCTGGCGGGGGAGAACAGACACAAAAAGTGGAGCCTCAAAATACTTGAGATCCCAGGTTTTTTGCCCTCCTCTTTCTCTTCTCTCAAGGGTCTCTCCTTCAAAAGATGGCAGCCATCTTGGCTCTCATGGTTGATATCCTGCAGCTGGGCTCCAAGTCCTCTTACCTTGCTCCTGACTGACTCTCTCTGGGTTTCCAGAAAAAGGCTCTTTCTAGCCAGGTCTTCACAGCCACAAAAAGAGAGAGTTAAGATAAGAACATTTCATGTAAATGGGAGGAAAATAAAACAATTCATGAATCAAATCGAGTACTGGGACTGAAGGATGGAATATTATAAGCCATGGAGATGAGAAACGTCACTTCCATTCTGTGCTAAGGCATATTTAATTCCTTACAGTTGTCTTAATTCACCTTCACTGGGTCTCTTCTTTCTGTTACCCACATGTCAATTGAGTCGAAGCTCACTAGGTTTACCATAGTGGCCTCTCTCAGTTACAATTTTTTTTTATTAACTTTGTCCCAACTCAAGGTCTCCACTGGGAAATTTGGTGTGTGACTTACATTACCCAAAATTTCTCTCTGGCTCATGTTCTCACCCAGAGTTTTTCCCAAGAACAGCCAAAGTTGGTTTATGTCTCTCTAAAGCTCCTTTGAAAACACTCAAACTAATACGACATCTGATTGAGGTGAGATTTTACTTAGCCCAACAGAAAATATACCACAGAGTTCATACCCAAGTCCTTCAACAATTAAGAAAATTCTGCTCTACTTTGCAGAAGGCACTAAGCAACTCTCCCTTCTGGTGAGTTCTGCCTAACCTCTGGACTTATAGGGTCCCTATGACTCACAGTACTAGCGAAGAGAAAGGCTTGGGTTACTTTTTGTTACATCTGGTTCCTTTTCACCAATCTACATCCCTCTTTCAGGTCACGCAAATGATGTAGCTTTTATGTGGACTTTTCTCCAGATCCCAAGTCAGAGCCACCTAACAACACGCCCAAGGCAGAACTCATTATCTTTTCCCTCTTCCCAAATTTCCTATTACAGACTGACTTACTGGTGGTACTGAAGGCACCACCAACCTCCCAGTCACCCGTATTCTCAACCTCAATGTCAAGCTCAGCTCTTCACTCACATTCATCCTACATACCCACAGCTTGCATACATCCCCTTTCCTCCACTTACACAACTACCATTGATTGTGCCTTCTCCCTGAGATTACCTTCAACCTACTCTCTATATATTTTGTGTGGATATAGTGATTTATATATTGCCCCCAAATATTATATATTTATATCTTGCCCCCCCATTTGTGCTCCTAGCTCCCAATACTTAGCATGTAATCAGTCAATAAGCATTTATTAAGTACTTACTATATTCCAGGCAGCTAGGTGGTAAGACTCAAGGCCTAGAGTCAGGAAGACCTGAATCCAAATCTCAGATACTCACTAACTATATGACCCTGGGCAAGTCGGTGAACCCTGTTTCCTCAGTTTCCTCATCTGTAAAATGAGCTAAAGAAGGAAATGTCAAACCACTGCAGTATCTTTGCCAACAAAACCCCCAATGGGGTCATGAAGAGTCATGTCTGATGACTCTGATGTCATGAACTATAAGAGTCATGTCTGATACCATGAACAATAACAACAAACGTCGCAGGCACTGTGCTAAGTGTGGTAAAAGTGTAAGCATAGTAAGCATTTAATAAATGCTTGTTAATGAACTAGCTCCTCTCTCACCTCCTTTCTAAATCCCTTAATTCTCACTCATGTAAGAAATATTTTCTCTTCTATGTCTTCATATGAAATTGACTGAGTTAAAAGGAAAACCTTTAAAAACTATACTCTTTAGCTTTAACCAAAAAAAACCCTCAAAAAAACCATATTGCTTTAGAACCATAGTTGTTCCATCCAGTGGCATTAGGAGACACATTCTGGCATACACTAGGGCCCTTAGTGATGCCATTCTTATCAGTTAGAAATATAAACAAGGGATGAAATGGAAAAAATACTGAGCCAGGAGGAAAAAACCCAGAGTTTCAGTCCCATATCTTTCACTAACATAACTTTAAATAAGTCACATGAATCTCTGTTCCACATCTGAAAAACTATAATAATATTTTTTTCTTATCTACCCTACAGGGTTGTTGTGGGGAGGGATTAAATGAGACAATGTACACTGTAACCAACTATTAATCCCAATAGATTTTTTAAATCCTTCATCCCCTTGAATATTTATTATATAACTGCCTTCTTCAAATTTATTTAAGCCCTTCATGAGCCTATGTATATTCTGTGGGTGTCCAACCTATTGGAAAACACGTTCATTAAGTTGGCAGTGCGGAAGGAACTTACTTTCCTCTCATCTGAAATTACCTCCTTTAAGCATCCAGGACTGTTAAGTCCAAATCAAGTGTCTCTCAAATACATTTTCTTTGTCACAAAGTAGAACATGTTGGGGTGTAGAAGGCTAATGTAAACCTATCCCCGCCATTGAAAAATAATGCACAATTCACATTCCTCTTATGGTAGGCCAGGGGACCCACATTCCAATATGAAAAACCCAGCATGTTCAGGAATGCATTAAAAGCCAAAAGTCAAGTATGGACCCAGTTAAAATGGGCAGATAGGCGAGCCGGCTAATGGCATCATAGGGACAAGTTCTAGGAAAGAATCTCCTGATTAATTTTTTGCTCCAACTCTGTAGAAACATAGCTTCATTTGAAGTCACCCATTCATACTTTATATCCCATCCTGCTAATAAACCTCTCTCACCCCTGAGAAGAAGACATGATGTGACTCAGGATTTACATTTCCCTGCTTCACTATATATATTGTCCTTCCAGAGGCATATCTTGACAACTTGCATCAGGGACACCATCCAGCCTCTTCTCCAGGAATCCAGAAGGCCCCTGTAGAATACAGAAAGGACTCTATTGAATAATAGATAACAGAGTCCCATAGTCCACTAACCCTCATTTGCAAGCACTCACCTGAATGATTGACACTTCATGCCCAAAGCAAAAAACCACCCTGTAAAAGCCCTTCCAGACAGAGGTATATCTATTTCTCAAATGCAGTTCACGTTACAGAAACCGTGATCCAACTCAGAGAATGATGATAATGAGGACAAACTTTTTGTCCTAAATACCAGTGAAAGAAATTCTCCCTGAGTAAGATGTACCTTTCTTTACGGTTTGGTTGACTGGTGCCAAGAGCTCAGTTCAGTCTAATGGCGCCCCAGGAGAAAGGCAAACATTAAAATTAGGCTGATGGAAAAACATCTGGGCATTCAGGGCAACCTCGCCACTCATATACATGAGTATATCCAGAAAGACATACCAGGGGAAGAAGAAATAGGGGAATGTGAGAAAGTTGGAGTTGTATTGGCTTCCTTTAGGAGCCCCATTACCAATAAGTCATCAAGTTCATCAGCATCATAGGCATCAGCAGAATCATAATAGCAAATCTATATATAGCTCTTGCAGGTTAGCAGATCACCTTACATATACTACCTCATTGGATCTTCACAACTCTGTGAAGGAAGGGCTGTGATTAACCCCATTCTAAAGATGAGACCACTGAGGTGGAGAGAAGTCCCATGATTTGCCCAGGGTCACACAGCTCCTAGCCAGAAGTCAAGTATGGACCAAGTTAAAATGGGCAGATAGGCAAGCAGGCTAATGGCATCATAGGGACAAGTTCTAGAAAAGAATCTCCTGATTAATTTTTTGCTCCATCTCTGTAGAAACATAGCTTCCTGTGAAGTCACCCATTCATACTTTGTATTCTGTCCTGCTAATGAACCTCTCTCACCCCCGAGAAGTACCTGTGATGGGATTTTACCTCACACCTTCTTAATTCCAAGTCTGGTGCTCTATCTCCCATGCTGCACTGACTCTCAGATATTCTTGGAAGTTCTACATTCTATTCCCATGCTTTCGGCCAACCCTAAACTGGTTGTTACTTAGACAAGTGCTAGAGAGTAGGGGGAAAACAGGCCTAAGAGAGGGACCCAAAGCATCTTTGAACCCAGGGCTATAATGTGAATAGCAAGTAGCCAGGGATGTTCTTAGATAAACAGTAGAGACAATGACCTTTCTCTAGATTTAGTTGGTACAGTGTTTTCCTACATTAGCTCATATGCTTGAAAGAAAGAAGGGACCTGGTGTTTAAAAGACTCTGAACTTGATGGCTATTCGGAGTTATTGAGCAAATAACCTTTTCCTTATATATAGCCTAGCTTTCTGAGATTGAAAATTAGGAAGCATATGAAATACTTGCCCTGAGCTAGAGTGAGCTTTCCCACAGAGATTTCATGTCTGGCAACCAAAAAGACCAGTCCAGAAGAAAATATTGGCAGCTTTAGCTAGCTGAGAATACCTTGCTTTCTCTCCTGTAGAACTTAACAGCCTCGGGCTGAGACTGCTGCTGATGAAATCTCTCAACAAGCATTTAATAAATGCCTACTGTGTGCCAGGCAATGTGCTAGGAGAGAAATCTTCAGGAGCCAAGACTTTGAGAGAAAACAAGGAAATGTATAGAGAGGGACGCCACTAAGGCTTCATAAAACACTGCATTTGCTTACAACTGCTCACCAGCTAAACCTTCTAAGCTTGCAATGGAGACCCATTAGCTGAAGGTAAGTTATTCTGCTGGCTTAGGGTCAATTACTCAAGTACTCCAGGTCTGTATTGGGAAGTATACCAATGGAGAGCAAAGGAAATAACTCTCATCAGCTGTCTCCTTCTCCTTTTCCTTTTCCGTAGATATAATAAATACTATCCAAGTAGTTCCTGCATCTAAAGGGGGAAAAGAGGTCAATGATGGAAAATCCACTTCTTGGCAATTAACATACGTAGGGGGGGGGTCATCCTAAACTTTCTGGGTGATTTTTATTGGAATGGGATTTAACCTCATACCACCACTCAACCCCAAACCTACCAAACTTCGTAGTCCCAGGACCAGCAGAAATTCCAAGTATGGAGTGCAGCCTGTTCAAAGGTATGGAGACAAGAGATGTGGCATGTGAAGGGAAATAATATAAAATACATCTGGAAAGAGAAACGGAACCTACATTTTGGAGGGCCTTAAATGCCTGACTGAGAAGTTGGTATTTTATCCTAGAATCAATAGGAATTCACTGAACATTTTTGAGTAAAAGAATCACCTTATCCCCTTATGTGTACTACCTCATTTGATATTCACAACCCTGTGAGGGAGGGGCTGTGATTATCCCCATTCTAACGATGAGACCACTGAGGCTGAGAGAGGTTGAATGATTTGCCCAGGGAAACACAGTCAGACAGTCAGTCTGTGTTTTAAGAAGATTATTTTAGCATGTATGAGGAAAATGCTTTGGAGAGTGAAGAGACTGGAAGCAGGAAAACCAAGGAGGAGTTATGTAGTTGATGGAACTGATAAAACCCATCTGTTTGTGTGTATTCAACTTCATCTTTTTTCTCCTTGAAAGTCTTGTATCAAAGCAAGAAGAACATCAAGAGATAACTCTCTCTACAAACTGGCCCTTCCATCCAAAAGTCACTCCTGATCTCAAAGAATAAACCTCTCTGGACTAAAGGTTAGAGGGCCTGGGTTCTAATAATGGTTCTGCTCCTATGTGAACCTGGACAAGACACAGCCTATCTGGCCTCAGTTTCCTTATCCACGAAATGAGGGTTTTGGACTAGATGGTTTGTGAGACTCCCTTCTGCCTCTGTGGTGCTTTGTTTTCTAAGGTTTCTTCTAACTCCGAAAACGATGCTATAACCTGTGACCAAGTAAAGCAACAATCTAGTTAAAGCTTTAACACCGTCAGGTGTGTGGGACTGAGAGCAGCATTCAGATGGTAGCATGTGACAGCAATGCTATTTACCACTACTGTGGCTGTGTAAGACCAATAGTACCAGCATACAGGAAGGCTGCTAGCACAGTTTCTTTAATCTGCTTTTCTAAGGAAAGCAACTTTAAGGGGTTAACAGTCTTACTTTAATTAAACAGACATACACCATTCACTTAGTTCAGAGGGAAAAGCCAGCACCCTGAAACTCAAAGAGAATACAAACAGAAATTACAAGCAGAAATTACATAAAAGAGCAAATAACACAAACCAATCCATCCATAGCAATACATACATAGTTACCAGAGAGAGAAGCAACAACATCTGGGTTTTTCAAAGCCAGGGAGGGGCTCTTTAACAATGGCTACCCAGAGTCTCGTTCCAGTGATAGTCCCAAACAAAATGCTAACCTCAAAGTAGATATATATGTGTGTGTGTATACATATATGCATGTATCTATATGTATGTGTATATATGTGTGTATATGTATACATATGTGTGTATGTATGTGTATATATATATGTGTGTGTGTATATATATATATCCTTTTTCAGAGTCAGAGGGCGTCACTACCATGTGACTTAAGCTCATGTGACTTAGGCTTTCTTGTGACTTAAGCAGGTCATCAAAGACTCCTGATTCAATCAAAGACTCTTGATTGAAACAAAGTCAAGACTCAATCAAAGGCATTCAATCGCCTTAGTGCTGAGAAGCACTCAAACAAAAAAAAAACAGCAAAAAGTCTGACCCTGCTTGGCATTACATAGCAGTAAATGAAAATCATCTCTCCTGATTACTCAATGTCATGCTCATTCAATGACTGTCTTTTTTTTTTTACCTTAGCACAGATGAACAAAATCTTTACTGTGAAAACACATAAATACATCCTAGTACGATGTGAACGAATGAATGAAGTTATCTTCCTGTATTTTAATATGAGTTTAATTGCTAATATTAAATTAGTATCAATTTGATGCTAATTTTTTTTAAACCCACCATCCCTCACTCCTGTTTCCTGGATTTGGGGTCCATATGGCTGAAATAACAAGGAGGAAGGGGAGCTCTAGCTAGACTGCAGATATTTGTGAAGATACATGTGCTGTTTGTGCCATTTGAAATACAATCCCTTCTGAGTGTTCTCACTGAATTAGTGCCATTCAATTTGTGCCCATTGCCACCGGGAAAATATAAAAATTGATCAACGAGAATTGGAAGATTACCTTGGAAAATCTTTGAAGCACTGAGAATTGTTGCTTGGCATTATGGTTTTACCAGAGAGAATGGCATGATTTACATTAGGTCTCCATCAGGGTTTTGGGGGAGATGGGTATAAACATTTTTATTTAAAATACTAAAAACAGTTATGGGGATGGAAGTGGGGTGGGGAGAAGGGCAGGTATAGGCTAGACTTCATCCAGATGCTATGTATGTCACACACCTCAACTTATACAAATGAGCATGTTCTGAAAGATATTCAAAATAATGAAAGATAATCCAAAACGTATTTCTTTAGCTTTTGGGGTTTTTTGCATTTTTACCTGGCTTTGCCTGAATGTTCTAGGAATTCACAATCCTTTCCACAAAATCTTGAAATTATACCATGGATTTCTGATCCAGGAGGCCATGGGAAGCTGACCAGCAACTCATTGCATACTATGAATGGACAATATCACTTCTGAGACTGATGAAAGACAATGTTGTGTATAAAGGCACGAACACTGAAACAGGAGATGTAGGTTCTAATTTTGTCTTGGCTTCTAACTAGCTATGTGACCTTGGGTCTCTCTTGGCTTCAGTTTTTTTCAGCTGTAAAGTGAGAAACTCATATTCAATCAGTAGTTCTTAACTTTTTTTGGTGTCCTGGATCCTTTGGGCAGTCTGGTGAAGCCTTTGGACCCCTCATCAGAAGAATATTTTTAATGCATAAAATTAGATACATAGGACTACAAAGAAAACAAATCCTATTGAAATATAATTGTCAAAATAATTTTTAAAAAACAATTTTACAACTCCAGTTCAAGACACACTAACAGATTGTCATCACGGTCCCTTCCAATGCTAGCTTTGGAGGCTCTTCCTACTGTTCAAGATTGCCACGGATATGGCTGAGACCAGCCTCTGAACATGGTAAGTCATTGTTTTGTTTTAAAAGATCCCACTCTTGAATTTCCTGATAAGCTCAGGTTTCATAAGGAAATGAGAGCACTCAGAAAAGATGGCAATGGCAACAAAGGAAATAAATAAACTGAGGAGATAAGCGAAAGCTGAAATTAAAGTTTGTCACAAGGAAGCTACAATGAAGACAACCTGTACAGAACTGAGATTTGACTGGCTGTTTGTGTACTTGGATATTAGGGAGATGCTCATCTTCTCAGAGGGCAGGCCCAGCATTTTTTTTTATTTTGATGCTGACTTGTGATTCCAGGTCTGGAAACTCCCAGCATGGAAATTCCCTCCACCAATCTGGATCAGCAACTTGTCCATACCTTAATCTTGGAGAGTTGTCTGAGGCACTAAGTGGTTAAGTCATTTTCTGAGTGTTGTACAGCTAGTATATTTCAGACTATGACTTTTAGAGATTATCTAATCCAACTCCTTTTACAAATGGAGAAACTGAGACCCAAGGTTACATAGACAGTCAGTGACGGAGCTGGGATTTAAACCCAAATCCTCTGAGCTCCAAATCCTATGCTCTTACCACTGAACCATACTTCCTCCTCATTGAATTAACTAATAAATTAAAATGGTATTACTTGAGGCCTCTGAGTACAAGAATCTTAGAATGTTAGAACTGGAAGAGAACCTCAGCTGTCGTCTAAGTCCAGCCCCTAATTTTATGGGTGAAGAAACTGAAACCCAGAAATTGGAAGTGATCTGACTCAGCAGAGCATGAATTTGAAACCAGGTTCTCCGACTCCAAAATCCAGTGTTCTTATACACACAGCTACTGCCCTTTGAAGTGGAGATGTGGTCAAATTGGATCTATTATGGAATTATGTATTTACTGAATTCAGTAAAGAAGCAAACTTCTATTTAATGTCAGCAGAACAGTCTACGACCTTAACATAATTCTTCCTCTCCTCCCTACCTAATTCATGATGATGATGAGGATGGTGATGATGGCTAGCATTTATACAGTGCTTGCTTGCAAAGAATTTCACATGTGTTAACTCATTTGAACCTCAAAACAGCCCTGTGTAGTATGCCCATTTTACAAATGAGGAAACCAAGGCCGGGAACACGCAAGTCAATTGCCCAGGGTCACACAGCTGGTGTCTCACACAGAATTTGTACTCAAGCCTTCCCTCCCTGCACATCCAATATGCCATGCACTGCACCACCTCGCTGCCACATTTCCCTTCATTGACACTCCAACTAGACTGAAAGCATTTCCAAGGCAAAGACGATATCTTAAAAGAACATTCATCAGTGATTTGCCTATGGTAGACATTCAACAAACATTTGTGAACATGCTTCTTTACCCTGATTCCTTGGTCTATCAAAAGAGTATTTATGGAAATCCAATCATTAGACCTTGTAGACAAAGAATAAACACAAACACAATTTATCCCTTCCTCAAGCTCAACAGAAAGATGTAATTTTGCTGTGCTAACCTCCCCTAATGCAGACAGATGTCATCAGTTAAATAAATAAACAAACCATTAGGCTGGAAACAGTCTTAGCACTGGCACAATCCACTGATTGTGGATAGAAATTAGGTAGCTGATGGACATTGGGAACTATGGCCTATGAATTCAGTTCTCTTCACCCCCCGCCCCATCCTTCAAAAATACTTACATGGTTTGTATTTAAAAGCCTTTTGGGGAGAAGAAGGGGAGAAGGGACAGTAGGCCCTACAAAAGAATAGACTGTACTTTGGGAATTCTAAACCAAGAAATAAAAGTATTATGAATGGGAGAAGTTTCCCAAAGTGAAGAAAAAAAAAAACACTTTCTCCCCCAATGATAGATTTCCCCCATCTCATGACAGAAAAATAAAAACAATCAGATACCTACTTCCCAACTCTCTCTTTCTCCCACAGGAACTTAGACTCCTACCCCTGGGGCCCTAGTCTCTGACGGGTGAGTTTTCGCCTCTATGATTCTTGGTCATCCACAATCCGTTCATCAGGGATTATACCCTCTTACTCCTCCCATACCCCATTTTTCACCTGTAGGGGTATTTTGTGTGTTGTCTTCCCCTATTAGAATGTAAGCTCTTTGAGGGCAAACAACATCTTGCTTTTTTCTCTTCAAATATCCAGTGCTTAGCCTAATTTTCTGGCACATGGTAAGCAATAAATATTTTTTTCATTCATTCATTCAATTATATTGCTCCCCCCCCCCCATTTCCCTAAAATAACAGACCTTCTTTCCAACCCTGGTTTTCTCTCACTTCTCATAACCCTGTCTTTTGCTTACTCTGTTCTAAAAGCACCCTCCTCTGGCTCTGACATCTAGCCTATTCTAGGACTATACTTCCAACTCTTAATTTCTTGTCTTCTAGCAGGAAATTTCCTTAGAAGCCTACCCCCTTCCACGCAGCCCTGACCAGCTCTGCCCAACTTTTTCTCTCTTGAATGGGGGTTCGGGGTATGGGCAGAGATAGAACCCAAAGAGAGGGAAAAGAGATGTTCTTCCTGAGATGATCCTGGCCTCGGCTCAACTTTTCCATGTCTTCCTAAGAAAATTGCTGCTTCTCCCTAAACATTTCCATTTTATTTCAAGTCTTGGCTTAAGAAAAATCTGTTTGGTAGAAAGACTTATACGAACTGATGCAAAATGAAGTGAGCAGAACCAGAAGAACATTGTACGCAGCAACAGCAACATTATACTATGATCAGTTTAGCTTTTCACAGCAATACAATGATCCAAGACAATTCCAAAGTACTCATGATGAAAAATGATCTCCACTTCCAGAGAAAGAACTGATGGAGTCTACATGCAGATCAAAATTTTTTTTAACTTTATTTTTCTTGGGGTTTTTTGTCTGTGTTTTGTTTTACAACACAGCTAACATAAAATATGTTTTACATGACTGCACATGTATAATCTATATCAAATTGCTTGCCTTTTCAAAGAGGGGAGAGGTGAAGTAGGAAGAGAGAGAATGTAGAACAAAAAAAAACTTTAAAAAACAAACGTTAAAAATTTTTACATGTAATTGGAAAAAATCTCAAAAATTTTCAAAAATAGTAATTATTTTGGATCCCTGAATCTTAAAAAGAATGCAATGACCCAGAACAAGTCAACCAGTCCCTGGGGTACCTGGCCATTAGTCTCCGACTCCAGAGATTTAGGTCACTACTACCTCCACCTTACAAAAAATTTGGGTTACCACTAAAGATCTGGGGCATATGTGCCATCACTAACTAGCAAAGCCTATCATAGATCTGTAGAATGTCAGAAATAGAAGAAATCCTAAAAATATCTAATCTAACTCTTTTATTTTGCAGGTACAGAACCAAGGATATGAAGTGACTCACCCAAGCTAACAAAATCTTAAAACTATAAAAGCACAGACTCATAACAGAGTATTACAGTTCAGAGGGACCTCAGGGGCTAGATAGTCTCACTGTTATCCTAGGTAAGAATTCCCCCTCTAACGTCCTTGAAACATTGATGGAGCCAAATATGATAAGGAGGAAAGAGATGGAATGGGGCAGAGGAGTATCATTAACTTCCACATGCAAGTCAACTATTTGTAGCCATGGACTAGGCACCATTTCACTTTTGTATCCTTAGTGATAGCACAGTGCCAGGGTGCTTAGAAAATATTTGTTAATTTTTCTTTCATTGAATAATGTCTAGAGAAGAGTGAGGAATGAGTAAATAAATAGCAGGGGTTAAATAGGCCACTGAACAATTGTCCGTGGGGGACATAGCACTAGGTTGGGGGTAACACGGCATTGGCCTTGATGGCTCAGTCTAAGAGCAAACCTTTTCAGAGGCAAGAAAGGCTGGATTCTCACACATCAGACCAACCTAGTAAAATACAAAATAATAATCATGGGTAGCATTTATATAGTGCTTTAAGGTTTGTAAAAGTGTTTTATATGGTTTGTCACATTTAATCTTCACAATGAATCTGGGCAGTAGGTGATATTACTATTCCTGTTTTAAAGATGAGGAAACTGAGGCAGAGGCTAAGTATTGCTCAAGGCCAGATAGCTAGAAAGTGTCTGAAGCGGGATTTGAACTTGGATCTTCATGGCTCCAACTTATATATTTTAAAGGGATGAAGAAAAGGCACCATCTATTAAACCTACTTTTTTTTAAGATGAAATCTGTGATTTTATTGATATAGGAAGCTCCGGATAAAGAAATTCCACCTACTAACACAAGTCAGCCCCTTCTCTGCAACTTGAGAACTGGAAGGTCAAGTGATTTGCCCAGGGTAACAAAGCTAATATATATGAGTGGAACTAGAACTCAGGTCTGTCTAACTCCTAGACTGGCTGTTGATTCAGTATGCCATGGTACAGCTCAGAGATCCTACCCAAGCCAGGAAAATAGAATAAAAGAAAAAAGAGTAAGAAAGAAAGAGGAAGGAAGACCCTTTCTAGTACTAAGAAAACTTCACGACCGCTCATCAAAACTACAAGACCAGACCTTTCCAGGCAAAAGAGCCCAACATAAGAGGCCACATGGAGCCTCCTTGCTTCTCAGGGCTGGTCTCATCCTTCAGTTCTCTCTGCAGCAGTGGCAATCCTGAACAGACCCCAAAAACTCCTACTAATTAAAGACAAATAATTAAACACATTGAAATGGGGGATGGTTGGCAGCGTCCCTTGTATTGTGTGACCACCTTGGCACTGAAATGGTTAGAGACCATATCCCTCCACGTTGCGCTCATCTCATTGTGGTGGAGAGCTCTTGAGGACGTTATTAGCTGGGTGTTCGCCTCGCCGTTTTTCCACATGAGGCAGATGGGTAATTACGAAGCTAATAGTCTGATTGAGAGAAATCAGATGCAGTGGTTTGCCCAATTAGATGATACATTAGCTTCCTTCTTTGTAAGCAGCTAATGTGTGAAGCAAAGTGGTATTTTTGAGGGTCAGAATCCTTAAACAAGTGCCGAGTTGCAGATTATTGTATCTCTCTTTTTTTTTTCTAATGGAGGAAAAGTGCTAAGTCTTCATTACTAAAAGCATAGAAAATGCAAATCAGGCTCTGAAACAAAAGAGAGAAGGGACAGGCGAGAATATTTGGTGTCCGATGTGTCAACCTACAACATCAATTACATTGAAATGCAATGCATGGGAGCCTAATCAAGGATAGTATAATTGTAGTAATTGCGTGCTTTTGTTGGAGAGCCGCTGCTGTTGTTATTTGTCAACCATTTGTTCCTCTCTATTGTTAAGAGGGGAGAAAGATTTTTTTTTTTAATGTAACTGAGGGATTGTGTAGGTAATGGGTTGAGCAGCGTCCTCAGAATGTGTATGAGGTGTCTTGCTACCCTGCTCAATACAGTCTCCTCCTCTCTGGGGTGACCACATTAGGTTGCTGGGCTGGGCAGCTTTGTAAGCCACAGAGACGGAGATGAGAAGGAAGAGAAGGAGTAACTGAAAGCCAGCTAGCCATGCCAAGGAGCACTTCTGGGCCCTGTCCATCCTCCTGGAAGGCACGTTGAGTTGGATGATGGATTGAGGGGGCCCTCAAGGCAAGCTGGGCTCCCTGGAAAACACGGAGCAATCCTCACCCTTTTGATACAAAAGAGGGGAGCAGGAGCCACAAGCAACTGACTCCAATTCTGTTTTGTTCACTTTAGGCAAAAGAATGGGTAGTTTGGGGGTGGGGGGAAGCACTGCCTATCTAATCCCTTGGGAAATAGCCATTTAAAAAAAACCTGCCTGAGAAAATTCTAGAAAAACAAACCAACATGATGAGCCATCGGATGATAGTGCCCACTAAGCTACAGATGGGGACGCAGGGACTGGGGACTTCAATTCTAGCTCTACCGCTCACTCGCCATGGGCAAGATGGGCCTCTCTGAGGCCCAGTTTCCTCAGCTATAAAAAAGGGGCCGCTATCAGCCCAGTGGGGAGGATAACCAAACAAATGAATGCTCCCAGGCCTTTGGCAACTGCAAAGTAGCCTCCAAAATGCTTCTAAATTATAAAAACCAAATTTCTTTCTTTCTGTCCTTTTTTTGTGAGGAGACACAGATTTTTTTTTCTAGTGGGGAAGGAGGAAGAGAGAAAGCTAGTTTCAGAGCCAACTTGGGGGCAAGGGGGAAGGAAAAAGAAAGAGGGATGCTCAGTGAAAGCTGAAGTTCAGCTGGAAAATTCTTCTTAGGGAACAGCTCTCAGCATTCAGATCAGATAAGAGGTTTATTTTCTCATTTCAATTGGTCTTGCCAATAGGTTGAAACAGAGGCACAAAGGAAACGGGGTAAAACATTTAACATAGCTGTTAAATCTCATTCTCCACAGCTAAAAAAGAACAATACCGTACCATCTTTACAGAGACTATGCTTCCTGGGGCTGTAGGAGGCTTTGCGTGTATCTCTGACAATCCTGTACATACTCCAAAACTCACACTAATTAAAAGCAAATAATCAAATACATTCAATTTGAAAAGTTGGCAAACTCCCGTGTATTATTGTGTTAGCACCTTGGCATCCAAATGATCACATCGTGCTAATCTCATTGTGCAGAAGAGCTCTTGAGCACGCTATTCACTGAGTCTGGTCCCCCTCTTCCCCTCCTCCTCCCCTTCTGACCCTCCTCCCCCACTTCACACTCCCCTCCCCACCCCCCACACCACTACCACAAGACTCCCTCTTTAACCAGATAGAGAAGAAAAGAAAATGTGCCTAAAGATCAGCATTTGCTTTCCTTCCATTTCATTTGGACCTGGCTACAGTTTGACTGAAAAGATGACCTCTCCCTGTGCTGGTTTTTCTTATTTATTTGCCCAGATACAGCTGTTTTTAAATAAAGTTCTGTGGCTGTGAATCTTGGCTAGACATGGTCAACACCCCACCCCTCCTACCCCTGCTCCCACCCCAATACCCTCTCTCTTCCCAGGCAATCTCCTTGTCAAGCTAGTGGCTGAATGTGAGAGATGAGCAAACAAAATGAGAAGAAACCTTAGCATCCACTGCTGCTCCCCTTTGGGTTTTGAGTTTCTTCATAGCTGAGAGAGGGAGGAAGGGAAGGGGCAGAGATACACAACTCCTCCCATTGAGAATGGGGTGAAATGAACCCAATTCCAGCCAGAATTTTTCTGGCAGATCTGTTACCTGAGGTACATTTCTCTTTCATGTGAGGGGCCTTTGCCAAGCTCAGCCTCCCAGTATCCAATGTTTAGAGGAAGATGGACGACTTGTCCTCAGAACCTGACAAAAGGCAAACAAATAAAGTTGCCTTCAGCTGGGTGATGTTCACATCAGATAGGAAGAAGCTGGTCCCTGGCATGGAGGATGCATGGTTCTGCCTGTGGACAGCAGGATACAGAGGCTAAGATGAAGGGAGCCACATTATGAGGGAGGAACCCCTTGAGAAGGAGGCACATGTCAAATAAGGTTCTAGGTTTAAATCATCATCATCATCATCCAGTGAGGGCCAATGAGGGTTAAAAATTTCAATTCTTACCCAATACACCTTTCAGAGTGAATTAATCATGCATATCATACTACTGGATGGAATTAACTAAGGCAGAAAGCAGACAAGCCACTTAGGTGGGCATCCTAGAGAAGATGAAGACAATGTCTTGATCAATTTTGACTGTCTGCCATTTTCTTTGAGTTTCATCTAGTCCATCTTCCTACTTCAACAGAACATGAGAACTGCTAAGTAGGTAACATGGAGTAGTGGATAGAGAGCTGGCCGCAGAGACTGGCTATGGGTTCAAGTCCTGCTTCTGACACATACTAGCTATGTGACCATGGGCATAGTATTTAACCTGCCAGTGCCCTCAACAACTCTCTAGGATAGTAAGTCACAGAGATGGTATCAACTTCTATTGACAGTTTCATCAGAAGTCACAGGCCCACTCTCTGTCCCTTCCCAAAATGACCATCAATCAATCCCAACTAAAAGGGTATCTTCTTGTTTTATTTTTTAATTGATCTGGCTAGAGGTAATTGGGAAGAGACTACAATTTTTACATTAGGTTAGCTGCCCAGGACCTCAATACTTGATACCTTGTACTACTAAACCTGGAAGGGGTCAAATTTGACAAAAGTTTTGATTAAGCAGGGGGGATAGCTTGGTGGATAAGAAAGATGAAATTTCACATTTAGTCAATGAACATTCCTCAAAAGTCATAATGTACAGGCATGGTATTTATTGTTCTGTCCTTCCCACTGATACAGGTACACAGGCAGATACGGAAGATTTCAGGACTTCTAATGAGCAAGGATCTCTCCTTGAGCTCCTTCTCATTTTACCTCATGTCCTACTTATGTGTGTATATTCTTTTCTAGTCTATTAGATTATGAGTGCTTTTACAGGCAAAGATGCTATATATGCCCAGAAGGTAGAAGTGGTAATCACTTAAGTGTGTGCTGAATTAGATGTATTTGAATTGAAACAGATCAGAAAAAGCCATTTATTAGGCAAATGATACCACTACAAAAGGTAGAAAGAGTACTGCCTCCAAAATCAGAACCTTGGATAACTATCTGTATGCCCTTGGGCAAGTCTTTTTCTGGACTTCAGCTTCCTCATCTATAAAATCAGGGGATTTTAAATCAGCGTTCCTGGGGTTCCTTGACCTAAATCTACACTCACATGATTCCATGACTCCCACAGAGCTTAGCAATGTCATCAGTCCTAAGCAATACTCATGGGGGCCATGGGTAAGTTGAAGCTTAAGCTAGCGAAAAGGAAAAGGGAATGGAAGAAACAGGAACAGAAGGAGAAGAGAACAGGAAGGGAGGAAGGAGAAGGAAAGTAGAGGAATAGAGAAAGAAGGTGGGGGAGCTGCCTGTGCTGAAGTGAAGGTGTATCTCTAAGTTCCCTGAGGTAACATGCTTCTCATAGGATTCCTAGGCCCCCTTTAAAGTAATATCTTCATATCCAACCCCATCTGAGACAAATTCAAGGGAATTTCTCACCTGAAGGGGGTCCCTACCTACCTGGTTCAGGAGGCCTTTGCAGGTAGGATTAACTCTAAGACCCCAAGGTACCTGAGATCTTCCCCCAGAAGGTATCCCCAACCACAGGAAGGCTTGATTACTTTTCCTTCTACCTTCTCCCCATGTGAGAGCTTCAGATTCTGAGGCCTAGAATTCTGATCTGAGGCTCTCTGTGGTGAGAAAAGGCAGTTCTTCTACCAAAGTGAGCCAGGCTTAATTCAGAGCAGGAAGGGACCTGGCAGATGCCCATCCCTTTAGCAGTAAAGGTAGAAGCCCTGGAAACCACACCCCCCACAGCCATCCTAAAATGAGATTAAGTAGTCAGGTTTGCAGAACTCCAGGAAAATACTGATAAATTAAAGGACAATTGATGAGCTGTTCTGCCCACCTCTTTGGCCCCCCCCCTTTTCCTACCCCCTGCCAAATTAGCACCACATATTTTACTTTTTATCCCAACAAAATCCACTATAAATGGAAATGTTTCTGAGCATTAAAGAAAATCAATGAACACATCAGAAAAACAATCTCAATCTCCTCCTCCCCCTGCAGGGTGACAAAGTCCAACCCCACAGTGCTGAGCAGGGACCCCAAGGGGAGACAAACCCATTTGGGTCACAGGGTTCCACTGAAGCTAAGTCCATAGGAGCTAACAAACAGCTTCTTGATTTTCATTTTTGACAAACAGAAGAAGCAGGTTCTGCCAGCCAGCCAACCAGACCAATGAAATGCAAATTCCATTTATCAGAGCCTTTCCAGTTCTATCATGCTTTCAATATTTTTCATGTGTTTTTGCCCTGACTATAGTCTGGAACTTCCCCATGGAGCACTTAAGTATTGGCCCAGTTGCCAGAGAGGGTGACAGAAGCACCATGGTACAGGGGACAGAGAAAGAGCTTTGGAGTCAGAGCTGGGTTCAAGTCTTGTCTTTGCTACTTTCTGACTGTGAAACTATGAGTAAATCACTTAAGCTCTCAGGAGCCCATGTATCTGCAATACTTTAACTTATAGCCAAGGTACCAATCCTTTCTTGCCTTACCATCAATACACACACACACACACACACACACACACACACACACCAAAAATAGCGTTTTTCAGATGAGGAAAGGATCAAAATGACCTCAGCTCTGGGAAATGTCTACCTGGGTAGCATGGCATTATGGAGCTATCCGTTGCCATAGAGCAGCAAGAACATTGGCTACAGAGACAAGGGATGAGGGATCAAATCTCGCCTCTACCTTTTATGTTATTGTGCCACTTTAAATAAGTTAATTATCTTCCCTGGGCCTGGGTTTCCTCTCTAGAAAATGAGGGGATTGGGCTAAATATGTTGGCCTCTGAGTTTCGGGATTTTTTTTCCTGGCTTACTATCTGTGATCTAAATCCTGACCCACAACCAGGCCACCTAACTACTACAGGGTAAAGCAATAAGGCCAAAACCTCCATTTTTCCCCCAGAATTCCCAGCCCCTGCTAATCCTGTATAGTCAACTAAACCACAAAAACTGATCCTTGCTTGCCTTGGGGATGGAACTGAAGAATATGGATGGCTACAATCAAACTCATCTCCAATTCTAGAAAAAAATAATTCAAGTTCTTGGCCTAATGGATAAGGAACATCATTTTATTGTAAGGGCAGTACATTTAAGCCAGCTAAAGTTAAAGAAGAGAGACTTTGAAAATGGCTGAGCAAGACAGGATGGCAAAGTCAGTCCAGGAAGAACGGAGGGGGGCCTTGGAGGTGGGGAGTCACACTGTGGCAGATGTCTTGGCTGAGAAAGAAGGTTTGGAGGGAACACGCTGTGGGTTGGGGAACGGGAGGGCTTTAGCTACAATTCAGAACTGCCAAGCTCACTTCCAGACATGAAACAGGAGTTGGATCCAGAGGGATTCCTCTGAGACCATGGGGAGTGAACGACCCTGGCAACAGACCTGACTGTGGGGGTTGACAGAGTCGGGGGTAGCGCTGGTCTTGTCTTTGAAACAAAGTTGTTTCATTCTAAGAGGGCTGGAAAACCCTCACCCCCGGGGAGGAAAAGAAAGATGGGATTTCTCCTGGGGGTCAAAACAGGCCCCTGCCGGCAGGGAGACAATGGCAAAGAAAGCCCCGACAACTTCACCCCTGTTTAGAAGGGAACTCAACACCCTTGAGATCGGCGTGTGAAATCTGTACTGGGGAAGAAAGTCCTCATTTAGCAGAGAAAGGGCTGTGCTATCTATGTGTGAAAGCTTTTTTAACACTGTTCCCTGCTCTCCATATGGCGAACTTCACCCAAATTAGGAGGAACTGATGAACAAAGCTTCCTCAACTTGAAAACGAGAATGAGCTCCAACAGCACATCCCAGCCAGCCGCCATGACCGGAGATAGACCATGGACTCCAGCACAATATGGCAGGGAGATGGGATCCCTCTGAAAAGGATCAAGCTGTTTCCTCTCCCATCCTAATGCTCCCCATATACACACCATCAACCCCTGACCCAGAGGTAGGAACAGTGTTCACTTTCAGAATAATATAACATGTCCCCAAAATCTTAGTGCATTTTAAAGGCTCTAATAGCTTACAGATAATATACAGGGTGTCCCAAAAGTCTAGGAGCATTTTTTAAAGCATTAATAGCTGGTAGATATTTACAGGGTGCACCAAAAGTCTTAATGCATTTGAAAAGCTTTAACAGCTTATAGACAATTTTTGTTTCACTGCATGAAGATTTTGGGGACACCCTGTAGTGTGTCATCATTGCCTGGTAGGATTTTTGAGGAGCAGATTAGATTAGAGGTATTGTGTACCACCAACCATCTTCAGTGGGGAAAGGGGATAAGTCCCAGGGACAGTGAAGGTAAATTTGTCCTTTCGTTCTGTATTTCTCTAGCGTAGAGGAAGAAGCAGCAATGGTTTGAACCTATGGAAAGTCAGCCTATTTGTCTAGCACCATGAAAATCTACCTACCTCATCTATAATAGTAAGGATTTTTTTTGGTCCAGTCTTGTGATTTCCTTCATGTACAGAATTCTTAATGAAGAAATTTCCTCTAACTATGCAAATCAGCACCTTCTTGGCAAGGTACGTAGTCTTAGATTGTTGTCTGAGCCACTGAGAGGTTCAATGACTTATGACCCCGGGATCACAGTATATTTCAAAGATGGGTTATGAATTGAGGTCTTCCTCATTCTGCGGCCACCTCTCTATCCCCTCCATCAGGTTGTATCTCTAAAATAAAATAATGATAATAATACTCACTACCCCTACTAATAATAATAAAATGCTTTCATAGAGGCCACCATACCAAGGACACATAATCCCCAATCTGCATGGAATGAAAAGCTTAAAAAATACAGATAACTAAGAGAGAACAAGACCAAATAGGCAAAGAACAAGGTGCACAGCATCCCCATTGTCCCATCTGCTACTGGAGTTGTACTGAGGATGCCTCCAGTTAGCCTACAAAGGACAAGCTTACATTCTAATTCTTTTTTCAGCTGTAAAGAGCAAGGATTTTATCCACCTGTGCATAATCCATAGATTGTGAAATATGAAAGAGTAATAGCAGAATGGTGACTCATCTGTGGATCATGTCTATCTGAATTCCATTGAAAAGGATCAGAATAAAATTTTAAGAATAATAATTGTAGGTCAGCAACAAGCCTCCTGGGGCTCTGGGTCATTCTACAGTGTGCCAGGTGCTGTCATTATATACCTATTGCCAACATTTATGTGTTACTTTCAAAAGTACTTTCCAGACATTATCTGACTTGATTAATGAAACAACCCTGTGAGTATGAAGAAATCATTAGAGAGGTTTGGTGACTTGTCCAGGTTCACACAGAGAGTAGGTATCTGATGCCGGATTGAAACCCAGGTCTTCCTAACTCCACATCAGACGCATTCATGGTATTTTTCCCATTCTCAGTGACGATCCACCTTCACCAACATCCTGAACTAGTCCTGACCCATGGCACTGACTTCCATGCCAAAGTGATGCCCCTAATTTGCTGGTCCCCTTTCCATCTGCATCCCCACATCCCTAGCCCAGGTTTTTGACCTTCAGAGTATATTTAAATGGAGCTGCACTAAACTGCCCACTGCCCATCCCTCTTTTCAGCTCCTTCCTCCACACCCCACAGCTTGTTTGTTTTCCTCTATTCCGTTTGTTGGCATGTGCCTCCCTTACCCCTTTAATTTCAGCCTCCCAACTAAGTATGTCATGACGGCATCCGATGCAAAGATGTTTAGAATGTTTAACTCAGTTATTGTATTATTTACAGCAACTCTGCGCCGTGCCCGGGGCAATGCGTGGTTTGAAAGACGCTATACAAGCGAAAATTGTGTGGCATTGTTTGTTCCTCCACATTCTGTGAGAAGGAACCAATCTCGTAATGACTGTTTTTGCTCCTCAAATCAGGGACGCTCCATTTTGTGTGCATGGGGACTAATCGGGAAATAAAGATTCAGTGCAAACTATAAGGAGCTCTAGAATCTAGCAAGGCCCAGGGGAAAAAAAAGGAATGCAGACGGGAGAAGGGGAAGAAGACCTTCCAGCTGCTATCCCATAGACACTTAGAATAGGACAA
Organism: Trichosurus vulpecula; assembly: GCF_011100635.1. NCBI lineage: Eukaryota > Metazoa > Chordata > Mammalia > Diprotodontia > Phalangeridae > Trichosurus > Trichosurus vulpecula. The sequence goes on along the minus strand of NC_050576.1, from coordinate 116,627,302 downwards.
AGACCCTCTCTAGGGTGAGTGGAGATTGTCACATCTAATCTCCATTGCAATCCAGACAGATTAGGCCCTTAAGCACATGGTGTCCCAGACCTGAACATCAGCAGCCGAGGTCAGCCTATTAACCCTGTGCCTGCTGCCTGCCTATCTCTAGATTTTGATCCTGAGGTCAAGTTCTCTTGGGCAGAGGCTGATCTTCTTCAGGGTAGGAGCTAGAATAAAGAGGCTAGGGATGTCAGGGGAGAGGGTACTTAGGGGTACAGATTCCCTCTCCAGGATTTCAGAGCTTTGAAACCATCCATCTTGTTATGAGTGCAAATTCAACCATTTGCACAAACGCTGTACTCCAGAATTGCCTAATTCCTGAGCAAACAGAGCAGGTGTGCCTGATCACAGTAAGAAATAGTTCTAGATTCCATAGTAGATGAAACTGACATTTATAGCACCTTTTATGAGCTATCTCTAATACCTTGCCTCTATTGATTATATTCAGTTTATTTAACTTGCTTGTACATAGACTGAAAAAAGACTGAACAGCAACAAAAACCTAGTTGCTTGCATATTGCCTCCTCCATTAGACTGTAAGCCCCTGTCTTTTATCATTCCTTGCATCTCCAGAACTTAGCACAATGCCTGACACATAGTAGGCACTTAATAAATGTTTACTGACTGACTAATAGAAGACATGGTCTACGTGGATAAGCTGAATACTTTCCCAAATAGGGGTGGTACCCTGATATAGAAGAGTCCTTTCTAAAAACCTGAGTTTAAATTCTAGCTAGAAGGGAGGAGAAATTGTGATGCTTGCACTCTCTCTCCCATAGGATGGTAGTAAGGGTCAAATGAAAAAATGCACATATAGTAATTTATAACTACAAAGCACTCTAAAATTATCCCCTATTTTTTTTAAACAGCTGATATATTTCTTCTATCAGACGCTCCTCCTTTTGGTATTTATCCCTCATATGCTCCCAACTCAGACCTTCCATTGATAAAATGAGACCTAGTGGGACAGGGAAGAGGAGGCTCCAGATTATCTGTTCATAGATGACAGAGACATAGCATGTGTGGCAGACTTAGCATGAGTCTCCCAGTTGACCCTTTTACAACTTCATAATTGCTCCCAAAGCTACTGATTCCCACATAGTCCACATTCCCAACACCTGCTAAGTTTCATTGTATTTTTAATGAGTTAAATTGCGGCCCCAGAGTCGCAGAAGCATTTTAACTCAGCTGATATATGAATCCTTTGCATCACTTTACATGAACATTTGTAAAAGCTTATTATCTGCAGGCCACAGTCCTAAAGCCCAAAGTTTTCTGGCTATAATCTCAAAGTTTATGCTAATGGAGATGAGAAAGGGCCTCAGTGCCACATCTGTGGAGGTAACATGAAAGAATCCTCAGTACCTTTACTTGGGACCCTATCTGGGTCTCCCTGAGGTGACCTCTGCCACAAAAGAAACACCTGGGATCTGCTAGGGGAAATTATTTTTGTATGTAGTTCTTCTTTTCCCTATGTCAACCAAGGGCCTTCCCTAACTATAGTACTAAATTGAAAGTTTTTTGAGGGTAATGATAAATGGGTTTTTTTCAGGGGAGGTTGTTTTTTGCAAGGGGGAAGGCAGGGCAATTGGGGTTAAGTGACTTGCCCAAGGTCACACAGCTAGTAAGTGTATCAAGTGCCTGAGGCCAGCTTTGAACTCAGGTCCTCCTGACTCCAGGGCCAGTGCTGTACTCACTGCACCACCTAGCTGCCCCTGAGGGTAATGATAAATTCTGTTTCTCATATCTCTAGTATCCGTCCTCCTCTAGTTGTAGCTAGTATAGATTAGCCCATAGTAGTACTCAATAAATATGTGATGATTGAATGTAGGGCAGAGCAGACATGAAACTTAAGTAATATGATTTGAAGAGCACCTCTTGAGCCCACCCTCCCCCAACAAAAAAATCATTCATTTCCCAGCCACAAAACAATACTTAAAAAAAGATCCACCATTAAAGAGTCATTCATCATTCTCATTTGGTTCTTTTAAAATGCAAGTACATTCACCATGAAGTCTCTAGTCACTGGGGATACCAGGCTCCTGGATAACATTTTTCCACATAGACATTCTTTTCTTCTAAGGCATGATTTCTAGTTAACTTTGTCTTAAACTAGACAGTCTCTGAGGTCCCTTCTATCTCTTAGACTCAGTCATTCAATGTGTGGATTGTGTTTTATCCCAGATGCGCTGCCCATGAAAGCAACTAATTGACTCCACTGATGAAGATTTCCTCAAAACTGGCTTCCCACCTTTAGCAGCATACATAAGTTAGTAAGACTTCACTAGCAAAACTCCACTTCCTGAGAGACGCAGAAACAAAAACCTTGATCTGGGGCAATAAATGAAAACCCCACAACTCCATGCAACTTACATAAGGGGAAGATAGAGAATGAACACCAAACAGTTGCATGGGCACCGGAAATAGTCTTAAGCAACAGAAAGCTTTTGAGAGCAAAATTGTGCAGACAGAAGTCCAAATAAGTCCATTGAAGAAGGAGAATGGGGCTGCTATGTAAAGAAATGACTATGACTTCACAGGGAGCTCATAAATCAATGAAGATTTAAAACCATGCACTGAAGATGGAAATAAGTTCAGCTATGTGAGAGTGAAAGCAAAAGAGTGTCATATCCTAATGGACTAATGTCTGAAATCCTAAAGCCCAAAAAAGTTTGAAAGCTGATGAGGATGAAGGCTGAGGACAACAAAAAGGAGCACTTGTTTGTTTGTATTTTAGCCATATTGTGGCAAAATCGAAGGATAAAACTATGTTTTTTACCATGAACAGGATAATAATAATGAGCAATGGGCTAGAAGACACAACTACTCAATTCTTAATTTGCTTCTGTTTCCTCTTTCAGAGGAAATGATTTTCAGAATGTTTGGCACAGAACAAACATGATAAGAAATCTTGGGCAACTGGGAATCATGGGGAACTGAAGGCCCCTGGAATGTGGTGATGTTTTCATCACTACTGCTAATCACATACAAGGGCTTCAGAAAAGAAAGCAAGATATGGGAAGTGATCAGCTGATTAAGGATATGGTGCTGAAAATGGGATTAAGATGTAAATACAAGAATCACAGTGATGAAGTGTTAAAAAGTGAATGGCTGTTAAAAACTGGATTTCCCTAGAGTTATATAAATATAATCAAAAGGATTTTAAATTGAAAAGATCCTAACCTTAATCCTAATACTGAATGGTGGGTATATGTGGCCCAAAAAAGGTGTATTTAGATTTGATGTAAGAAAATCTTTCTAAAAATTTTGTTGTTGTTCAGTCATTTCAGTCCTGTTCAACTCTTCATGACCCATTTGGGGTTTTCTTGGCAAAGATACTGGAGTGGTTTGCCACTTCCTTCTCCAGCACATTTTACAGATGAGGAAACTGAGACAAACAAGGTTAAGTGACTTGCCCAGGGTAACACAGTTAGTAAGTACCTGACCCAGATTTGAACTCAGGAAGATGAGTCTTCCTGACCCCAGGCCTGGCACTCTATCCACTGTGCCACCCAGGGGCCTTTCTAATAATTAGAACCCTAAAAATGTAATGGATTGTAATGAGAAGTAATGGGTTCTTCCATTCTGGACTTCTTCAGGCTGGTTGATCATGTGTTAGACAGGAAGAGATCATTCTTGATTTGGAGATTCTGTGAGTGTCCACTCCAGATATGTGAGGAAATAATCAAACACCACCCTCAATGACTTCCATTCATATGACTCAAAAAATTATAACCTAAGACAAAGTTTATCTCTGTGTTCTTGTTAATAATCTTTGCAAATAATAGAAGATTGGAGAGATGCTACCAAATTATCTAAAAAATGACCATATGTTTTACCAGTTATCACAAAAGGAGAGGAAATAGGCTCTTCAACCTATAGGATATTGAGCTAGACTTTTAAAAAACTACAGACTCACAGATGTGGGAAGGGAATTTACAGAATATACCTAGTGAAACCCATTCCTGAGCAAGACTTTCATGTTTGGCAAACTTCTAGAATGTAGAATAAACACTTAGAAAGTGGACTCTGGACTTCTCCATATTCTCACCCACAACCTTACCCCTACATGAGTATCTTCCCCTACCTCTTTTTCAGCTTTTCTTTATGTTTTGTCTTTCCCCATTAGAATGTAATAAGTTCCTTGAAAAGAACCACCATCTTGTTTTCCTGTAATCATATCCCCAATGTTTAGTGTAATGTCTGACACATAATAAGTCCCTAATAAATATTCTCTCTATATATACCTTTTTCTTTCTTTATATATTTTCTTCCTTCATATCATTTATCTATCTACCTAATATACTTGGATTAGAGCAACATATTTAACAAAATCTCTCACCATATCCTGGTGAACAAAATGGAGAGAGATATGCTGAATACAGTTAGCTGAATTCAGAATTGGTTGAACATCTATGCCTAAATAGTGGTGATTAATGGAGCAATGTCAAACTTAAGCGAAGTATCCACCAGAGACTATTTTTCTTTGGCCCACTATTATCTAAACTTTACATTTATGATTTGGATGAAAGAATAAAGTGAGCCTTACCATATTTTTAGATAGTATGAAATTAAGAGAAATATATAATACATTGATTGACAGAATCAGGATCTAAAAAGTATATTAAAACAAACTAAAATGAGAGACTAAATCTAATAAGACCAAATTTAATAGGGACAAATGTAAAATCCTACACTTAGTTTCAAAAAATCAAATGCATGAATAAGAGATGGGGAAGGTGAGGTCATAGTAACCATTGACATGAAAATGATCTGGGAATTTTAGCAGACCACAAGTTTAATATTAGTCAACACTCTGCCTTGGCAGCCAGAGTAAATTAGTGGGAAATTATGGTTGTTGTTGTTATTCAGTGATTTCTGTTGTATCCAACTCTTCATGACTCCATTTAGGGTTTTCTTAGCAAAGATACTGGAGTGGTTTCCCACTTCCTTCTCCATTATATAGATGAGGAAAATGAGTGTAAATTAGACTGCATAAACAAAAAGCATTTCATACAAAATCAGGGAGGTGATAGTCCCACTGTCTGTATTCTGACTTTATGAGACCACATCTGGTGTAACATGTTCATTTCAAAGATACTGAAGAACTAGAGTGTGTCCAGACAATGTTGACAGGAAGCTGAGGGAATGAGGAGCATATGAGCTCTGATTAAAGGAACTCAGAATGTTTAATTTGAAGAAAAGGAGACCTTAAGAAAAGATGATAGCTAACTTCAAAGACTTGAAGGGTTGTCATGTGGAAGAATTAGAAGTACTCTACTTGGCTCCAGAAGGAAGGAGTAGGAACAGTGTGTGAAAGCTGCAAAGAAGGACATGCCATCTCTAGAGGAAGAGAAACTCCATGATCTTTTGAGCTGTCCAAAAGTTCGGCAAGTCACTCAAAGAGGTAGCAGGTTACCTACTGCTGTGGGTATCAAGAAAAAGTTGTCCAGTCTCCTCATTTGGACACCTTGTAGAGGGGATTCCTGTCAGGTTCAATTAAGTCATAAGATAAATTTAGAGCCAGAAAGGGTATTAGAGGTTGCGGAGTTGAATCCCTTCACTCTACCGTTGGGAAACTGCGTCCCAGGAAAGTGAAATGGTTTGTCCAGGGTCACAAAAACAGTGAGTGACAGGCCTAGAATTAGAACCCAGATTTCTTGACTCCAAACATAGCACTGCTTTCACTGAATTCCTGTATCTACTGATTTCCTCCCTCCAAGAAGAATGTCAGGGCGGTCAATGGTACTTGGTGCTTCTCAGAGCATAAAGGGGGAATAAAGGAAATGAGTATAGAAATGGTAGGAAGGAGTTCATGGTGACAGAATATAGGGACAGAGGTAATCTCAGAGTCCAATCCCCTCATTTTACTGTTGAAGAAACTGAGCCCAAGCTAATAAGTATCTGCTGTAGATTTTGAACTCAGATCTTCCTGACTTCAAATCCAAGACTTTATCTACTATATCATGCTGCCTCTCTAGCATATTAAAAATGAATACACGATGGATAGTGTCTCTAAAAAATAAGAGATTAAAAAAGCTTAGAACACAAACATACTGAAATAGAGAAAAATGTTGCAGAAGAGAAGCAAAGAACAACAAAATTAAAAGAACACAAGAACGCTAGATAAACCTTGAAGACAGGAAAAATCTAAATGTGCAAAATGATACAATAAAACTACCTAGAAATGCTGAATACAGAAAACAAAACACCTACCAAGAACCTACAAATCACCTCCAGGAAAAAAAATATATATATACTTCAAACTCCAAGAATAGTGATGAAAGTTAATAATTTCAGGGACAAATTCTCCAAGAGACCATAAGAAAGTTAAAGGAAAGGAAATTCAAATAACACAAAATTATTCTACATCCATAAGAAAATTCCAAAAAGAATGGAATAGTAAATTCCAAAAAGCAAAGGAGTTCAAACTGCAACCCCAAGGGATATGGAAGATGTTTAACAAAAGAGGGGTAACTGAGACATTCCTGCAGCAACAACAGAAAAAGAAATGAGCAGAATAATTCATTTGCTAATACACCAAACAACAAAAATACAAGAAAAGAAAATGAATTGAATTGAAAAAGAAAGAGTAAGTAATGAACTAAATTACTCCATATTTAGAAATTATTTGAGAGAAAGAAAAACAGACTTTAAGAGAGAGAGAGAGAGAGAGAGAGAGAGAGAGAGAGAGAGAGAGAGAGAGAGAGGAGAGAAAAAGGAATGGGGGCAAGAGAGTAGAGAGGGAAGGGCACAAAAAAACAAGGAACATCAAGATATTTCTTAAAGCATACAAAGGGTTAGAGGTAGGAAAGAAGAAGGATATAAAAAAAAACTTAAATGCTATCAAAATAATAATTAGGGGAACACAAACAATAGACACAGATTTAAGTGGAGGTTTTACAACAATATCCTGAAGAATAAATAGATGAAATGACAAATCCTAGAAACAATAGCCATATGAAAGAAAATGAAAATGATGAGAGAGACAACATACCAAAATTTCTGAGATGGAGCCGAAGCAGTCCTTAGAGGGGAAAAATATATCCCTAAAAATATACATTAACAAAAGAATGAATTAATGAACTAAGCATGCAGTTTTAAAAACTAGAAAATTAAAGAACAAATCCAAAATGAATACAAAAGAGGAAAAGTTTTAAATTACAGAAGAAATTCATAAATTTGAAATAAAAATGTATAGGAATTCTAAAATTAAAGCTAGTTCTTTGAAAAGACTCATGAAATTGATAAACCTTTAGCTAACCTAATTACAAAAAAAGAGGGAGGGAAATCGGATAATCAAAAAGGTGGTCACAACAGAGAAGAAATAAAAAGAATTATTTAAATCTACAATACACAGTTATATACCAACAAAAGCTATTATCTCCTGTCCCCCGTAGGACTTCCTCCTTCCTTCCTCAATGAGTTCGGTGCCTGTTGTATGTACCATTGCATAGTCTTTCTACCTTGACTATTGCCCTCATACTTCAACACCAATATGGATGCTGCTCCAAATACCCTAACTTTCCAGTGCCTCATCTGCTCAGATCCAATAACCTATTACTCCATGCCACCTCAGATATATACAGAGATGATCTTGCCATTACCCATAAGCATTCTACTTCCATGGTCTTGAACTCTGAAATTATTTTATCTGATCATAGATTTATATCACTCCATATTTCCTTCTGCATTTCTAATCCAAACCTAGTTCTTAATCCCCACTATGACTACTCCTTAGTTCTTTCACAGGCCACCAACTCTGCGCTGTCTATACTAGGGGTGGGGAACCTGCAGCCTCAAGGCCCCATGTGGTCATCTAGGTCCTCAAGCGTGGCCCTTTGACTGAATCCAAATTTCACAGAACAAATGCCCTTAAAAAAAAGATTTGTTCTGTAAAATTTGAACTCTAAGTCAAAGGGCCGCACCCAAAAAACTAGAAGACCAGAAGGCCACATGTGGCTTCCAGGCTGTAGGTTCTCCACCCCTGATCTATATCTTACTTCCTTACCTATCTTGGGCTTCATGAATCAGTTCAATTCTATACTATTCTCAAAATTCAACTGTTTCACCTCTTGTTTTATCACCAATTATGCCTTGCCAACTTTGAACTTGAACTCCTCCCACCATCTGCTACCTTCAGTCTCACTTATGTTTCTGAACAGTTTGAGAAAGTCATAAAACTAGGCTAAATGGGTTCACTACAAATTTGTACACTTCCTTAATCCATTCCCTAGCCTACTCAACACAAGTAACATTCCTAAAGTTTATACTTCAATGCTCCCATGGCATGCCCTCTCAGCTGAGAACCTTGCCTTATACTTCATTGAAAAAAATTAGTCTATTCACCAAGAGTTCCACCATCTCCCCTCCTCCTCATCTCACATCATTCAGCTATCTTTCCCCCACAATCTCCTCCCTCATTCCTAGTTCATATGAAGAAATGTTACTTCTCCTGGCTAAGGCAAATTCTTCAACATGCACCCTTAAACCCATTTCCTGCCATCTTCCCCAGCAGATTGCTCAAAAATATGTCCGTGTCTATACCATTCTTAAGAAAACCAAAACTTCTTCCAAACATTCCCCAGTGTTATCATTCTGTATCTCCTCTCTCCTTCAAGGCTAAACTCCCCAAGAAGGCTGTCCATATTCTACTTCCTCTCCTCTCACTTGTTTCTAAACCTTCTGAAATCTGGCTTCCACTGAAGCTGTTCTGTCTAAATATACCAGTGGCCTCTTTATTATCAAATATCACGGCCTTTTCTCAATCTTCATCCTTTTTGACCTCTTTAGAGCTTTTTGCTCTGCTGCTAATCCTCTTCTGAACATTCTCTCCTGTCTAGGTTTTCATGATACTGTTTGCCCCTGATTCTACCACTACCTGTCTGACTGCCACTTTTTTTGCTGAATCTTAATCCAGGTCATCTCCACTAACCAGAACTGTCTGATCTTAAGGCTCTCTCCTGGGCATTCTTCCCTCTCCATATTATCTTGCACGGTGATCTCATCATGTCTGAGAAGTTCAATTATTATTTCCATACAGATGATTCCCAGCTCTCTGTATTTAGCCCTTACCTCTCTCCTAAGCTCTAGCCTCATATCACCAATTGTCTGTTGGAAATCTCAGATTAAATTTTCATATATGTCTCAAACTCAACATGTCCAAAACATATGTGTGTGTGTATGTGTGTGTGTGTGTATATATGTGTGTGCGTATATATATATATATATATATATATATATATATATATATATATATATATATATATATACATATATAATCTTTCCCCAAAATCCCTTCCCTATTTCCAATTTTCCCATTATTATCCAGGGCACTACGATACTTACAATCACCAGGCTAACAACTTCAATGTCATTCTTGACCTCTCACTCTCATTCACCCAATCCAATCTGTTGTCAAGTCCTATCATTTCTACCTTCACAAGATCTTTCATGATACGTCTCTTTTTTCTACTCATATGGCCACCGCCTTAGTGCAGATTCACATCACCTCATACCTCGGCCATTACAACGACCTGCTGGTTGATCTCCCTACCTCAAATCCCTCCCATTTCCAGTCCTCTTTCATTCAACTGCCAGAATGATTTTTCCAAAGCTCAGATCTGACCAGAATGTCACCTCTCTACCTTTAAACTCCAGGGCTCCCTATTACCTCTAGTGTTGAATAAAGAATATTTTGTTTGGCTTTTAAATCCCATCATAACCTGATCCCTTCCTACCTTTACAACTTTCTTACATTTCATGCTCCTCCATGTACTCTATAGTTCAGCAACACTTACCTTCTTGTTCTTCTTGGTACATGATGCTCCATTACCCAACTACTGCTCTTTCATCCCACTCTTCCCCGGGCCTGGAATGCTTTCCCTCCTCATCTCTGTATCCTGCCTTCCCTAGTTTCCTTTCAGATTCAGCTTGAATCCAACCTTTTACAATAGACTTTCTGAGTCCTCCACCACCCTGCCTACTAGTGACTTACCCTTTAGATTACCTTCCATTTACATATATGTATACACACATATATGTATGTGTGTGTATATATGTATATGTGTGTACATGCATATACATATACTTGTCATCTTATATGTGAGCTATTTGCATACTGTCTCCTCCATTAGCATATTAACTCTTTTAGGACAGAGATTATGCTTTCTGTCTTTCTTTGTTTTCCCAGGACTCAGCACAGCGCTTGGCACATAATAAAACCTTAATAAATGCTTGTTGACTGATTAGAAATGCTGATATCATTAAGACAAGAGAAAGAAATTAAAGGTATAAATATATGTAAAGAGTAGCTTAAAACTACCCCTATTTGCTGATAATATGGTGATTTACTTACAAAATCCTAGGAGATGAGCAAAGAAACTAATTGAAATAATTAGTAGCTTCAGCAAAGTAGCAGGTTAGAAAATGAACTCAAAAATGTCAATAACATTTCTATATAGCAATAAAAAATTCAAGAGGCAGTAATAGAAAGGGAAGTCTTATTAGGACAACTTTGAGTGAATAAGTCATTTTAACTATTATAAATACCCAAATTAACTACAAAGGACATATGAAGGAAGATGCTATCCACAGAAAGAATTGATAAATAAAAGTATAGAATGATTTTATACATACATACCTATTTGTGTCTAATTGTAGCCATCTCTAAGGCACGGTTGAGAAGGAAGAAAAAAAGAAAAAAGGAATTTTATTATACTTTATTATATATTTATTTTATTTTACTTTACTATACTTTATTATATATTTAAAAGGAATAGCAAGTTGTACATAGTAGATTTGCAGTTTCATGTGCAATCATCATTTTTATTATGCCATGTTCTAGAAACACTTGTTTTATTCCATAAATTAAAAATGAAATTAATTTTTAAAAAAATTTTAAATAAGTTCAAAATGTACAAAATATTTCAGGATCAATCTACCAAAGCACAATCAGCACCTATATAGACATAGTTATAAAAAGGCTCCTTAAAGAAATAAAGAACATAATTAAATAATTGGAAGGAGATTCAGTTCACACATCCAGGTTGGGCCAATATAATAATCAATCAAGTAGAAAACATTTATTAAATGCCTACTCTGTCCCAGGCAAGGTCCTTTAGTTTATAGATTTAGTGCCATGCCATTCAAATTACCAAGAAGACACTTTGGAGAACCTGACAAAAAAACAAAATTCATTTGGAGGAATAAATGATCTAGTCTAGAATTTAAAGGGAAATAATTTTTAAAAGTAGGAATGAAAGAGATGCCACTTCTAGACTTCAAAGAATATTATCATAAAGAAAATTATTTGGTAGTGATCAAACAACATAAAAGTGGATCAGTGTAACATAAATGAATGACTTTGATAATCCAGGGTTTGATAAAACTCCAAACCAGAGATTGCCTAGATAAGAGCTTCCTATTTGATAAGAATTACTGGGAAACAAGAAAGTGGTCTGGCAGAAATTAGATCTAGATCACCATCTTACAGAATATACCAGAATAAACTCAAAATGGAGACATGCCCAAAATATTAAGGATCATATATTTAAAAATTAGAAGAGACCTAAAGGATAGATTCTTCACCCAACTAGAGATAGATGTGACTACAAATTGTGATTACATGAAATTGAAAAGCTTTTACACAAAGAAAATTAATTCAGTGAGGATAAAAAAAGAAGCAGTTGACTGGAAAAAGATTTTTTTTATCGAATAAACCTGAAGTAGGTCTGACATTCAAGATATACAAACAACTAACAGAAACATACATCAAAGGATATAAATAAATAATTCTCAAAAGAAAAAAGTGCTATTAACAAAAATATAAAAGAATCTTCCAAATCACATAATAAGAAAAACTCAAATCAAAGCAACTTTGAGGTTAAAAGTCACACACACTCATAGCAAAGATGACAAAAAATAAAAATAGCCAGTGTTGGGGTTGCTGAGTGCTGACAGGCAAATTTATATACTTTTGGTAGAACTGTGAATTGGTCAAACCATTTTGGAAAGCAAATTGGAATTATGCTTTTAAAAAAATGTTAAAAATATGCAGACCTTTTAACCCAGAGTAGGTACATGTTCCAAGGAGGTCAATGACAAAAAGAAAGTCCCTATATACATCAAAAGATTTGCAACAGTACTTTTTATAGTAGCAAAGAACTGGAAACAAGACATATACCCCTCAATTGGGAAATGGAGATTTTGAAAAAAGCTATAGTATATGAATGAATTGGAATATTACTGTACTGTAAAATAAAATTATGATGATGAATATAGAGAAACATGGGAAGGCTTATTTGAAAAGTGAAGTAAACCCAGAACTAGGAAACTGGTATACATTATAAATACAACAACGAAAATGGAAAAAGTAGCAACCAAAACAATCAAAGCAACTGTGAAATAACAATTACTAAGTTGGTCCTAAAGAAAAGTTATAAGAAGGCATATTCCCCTGATTCTTTGCACAGTTCAGGGACTATGAGACTGAAACATTGCCTATAATGTCAGATTTTTTTTGATATGTTGCTTAGTTTTGTTGATTTTTTTCTCTTTTTTATTGTCTCATAAGGAACTGGTCTCTGGGAAGGGGAGAGAAAACAAATACATTGGGAACTGAAAGTAAGATAAAAGCAAAAGGTATCAATAAAGATTTATTGCTTTAAAAAATTGTCTGTTTCCCAAAAGACAATCATGAAGACCACTAAGTGAATCTAAAAGCTGACAACAAGTTACTTGATTTTAATCCAAGAAGCCCTGCCTAGTGGTATTCCATGCAACTCCCCCTATAATCTTCTAGGGCTTAAGGTTCAGAAAATTCATAGCAACTTCTAAGCACTGGGCACCAGCCCTATAAAACCATGACATAATGGTGGGGGGTCGGGGAGAACCACCAGATTTGGAATTTTTAAAAACATGAATTTGAGTGCAAGAAATGCCACTCTCTAGCAGTGACTTTGAGAAGCCAATTTTTTCTCTGATCCTCAGTTTCCTTATCTGCAAAATGATAACACTTGCACCATCTCATGAGGATAATGTGATGAAAATGTTTTGTAAACCTTAAAGCACTACACAAGGTTTACTATAGTAACCAGAAAATTTGTCCTTATGAGTCATCTTTGACCATGATATTCATTCATTTAACAAATATTTACTGAACAAATTCTATGTGCTAAGTTCTATGGAGGAATGTTTTTAAAAGCAGGTGTCATGGTCACAACTTTCTAGAAGCTTATAATCTAATTGGGAATACAAGATCTACATATATCAAATCATTAATCAATACAAAATCAGTATACAAATTATCAAAATTTGGATAAGTGCCAGATGACTTGGTAAAGCACACATGTTCAGAAGAACAAGAGTTCACCATGGGCACAGAAAAAATGCATAGAATAAATGAGACTTGGGCTGGACTCTAAAGGATGTTTTAGATTTGGATGAGCAAAAAAGAAGGAAGATGTTATTCTGGTGAAGGTGAAGAACTACAGCCAGGGCATAGAAACAGATGGTATATGGAAACTGGCAGCCTAGTCTTCAATCTTTCTGCATGAGCCAACCATATACAGACCTGCCATTTTACAAGCAAAGAACACGGGAATGTCCTCACCATTCTTCTCCTTTCTCCCCACAGTGAGCTCGCATCTTCCCCTATTTAATTCCACCATCATCCATACAGAGAATATGCCATTCGAAAAATTATCCCCAGTGTGGATTTCTTTATTGGCCCAGGGTTAGCTTTGGCAGCTAGACCTATACGGGCTTTTCAAGGACTTCTCAAAGTATGATCTTTTAACTATGGATGACCCTTGAAATGTGAGTATGGCCCATCAGACATACATACTAACGCCTAAATATCAACAAGGGCTCCTTTCACCACCTCCAAAACAACCATTGGTGACATGATGACATAAAAAGATAAAACACTGGGCTGGGTGAACCCTTGGTCTGACCTAGTAGGACATCTCTTTCATATTATTCTCTTCACCTGAAACACCCCCATCTTAAAGCAATTTAAATCCTATCAGTCCTAAGTTCAGTTCAAGTTGTACCTCCTCCTCGAAGTCTTCCCCAGTTGCTCCAGTCCACAGTGATCACTCTCCTTCCTAACCTTCACCTATCAACACTTCATGCTACTTATTGGTTGTCAAGCACTTGATAGCACTCTGTCATATTACTTATCATTTTTCTCTATATAAGGGGTATAATAATTCTTTTATCCCATCAGCACAGACAGGACAAGTGTTAGTGCAGCAAGAAAGGCAGAGCAATTGAGCAGTAGATACTGGAAGGCCACACCTGTGGTTATTCATTCATTCAACAAGTATTTATAAAGTACCTTCCTATATTCTAGGAATGGGGGTAAAAATAGAATAGCCCCTGCCCTCAAGAAATTTAAATTCTATTGAACATAATATCAATAGGCCTGAACAAAGCTACCTGTAACGTACTGGAATTATTGGCACCTGGTACACCACAGCAAGGTTTTCACTGTTCGTATTTTGGTAACTAATCTTATCACATTGCTTATGCTGAACTTTATGATAGGAGAAGCAAATGAGAGCAGATAACATAGGTAGGACCTTGTCACAACAAAGCAGTGTGATTAGGAAGGATAATTGTCCCTGGGTATCTTTTCCTGTATGCATACATTGCTTTTCACAGTTCATTGAACTGAACTGAATTGAACTGAGTAGAATGAAATGGAACAGATTGGAAAGGAAGGGAAGGGAATGGAATTGTGGGTATGTGCTATACTGGCTTCACCAGGGCCATCCTATGCACCAATCCATACTACCAGACTGCCTGAGGCATGAAGCACAGAGAACATCAGAAGTCTGTTGGTGATAAACTGTCCACAAAGTCTGTTGTATCCTTAATGGCTCCTTCTAAGCTATCCTCCTTTTCCCCAGGGCAATTCAATGTTAGAGGCTATGGCACCAGGAACCATGTCATTGATTCTTCCTGTGTCCCCTGTAGCACCCAGCATAGCACTAATATTCAGTAGTCACTCAATAAACTTAATGAAACTCATCCATGAAGTTTTCTCCCTCTGCTTTGGGCCTCATCCCAAATTTAGACTTGAAATCCAATGGGGTTTTTTTCCTTCCTGTTCATATCCTGCCCACAATGGCTTTTTTTTTCATTCCACCAGATGATCAAATGAGATAATGTATGTGGAAATGCTTTGCAAAGTGTAAAGCACTATACAGATGTACAGAGTTATTATCATGATCTCCAGAGGGTCCTCTTAGCATCAGGATTCAATGGTTCTATGAACTGGATCATAAACTCTGAATCAGGAGCCATGTTTTCTATTTAGAATCAGAGACTGGTAAAGTTTGCCATCTACTTCTACTTCCTTACCTTACAAGTGAACCAGTCGCACTTCCTGGAATCCATCAATCAAGCATTTTATTAAGTGCATACTATATGCTGGGCTTGTGCTCTCTCATTACCTCTCCCTCTTGGAATCCCTAACTCCTTCCAAAGCTCAGATCAATACTCTCAAACTTGGGGCCTCTCCCGTTCTCTCCTGTGCTGCTAGTGCCTCAGCCAAAACCTGTTTG
Organism: Trichosurus vulpecula; assembly: GCF_011100635.1. Lineage (NCBI taxonomy): Eukaryota > Metazoa > Chordata > Mammalia > Diprotodontia > Phalangeridae > Trichosurus > Trichosurus vulpecula. The sequence goes on along the minus strand of NC_050576.1, from coordinate 116,611,688 downwards.
TGTTGTTGTTATTTTGCATATGGTTAGAGGCATATACATTGTCTCCCCTGAAATAAGTGTGAATGAGAGAAGAGACTTTTTGTCTTTTTGTCACCAATGTCCAATCTACTTCCTGGCACATTGTAATTGCTTAATAAATACTTGTTGACTGATTGTAAAATTGATTGACAAAAAATGAGTTTTGAACTCAGAGAGTTTAAATAACTTGCCCAAGTTTACCCAGCTAGTTAATGGTCCGGCTGTTTTTTCCTTAGTCCTCAACCTTCTTGGCCTATCTGCTTCATCTGACATTGACAACCACCATCTTCTCTTAGATACTCTTTTGTCTCTGAGTTTTCATGACACTATTTTCTCCTACTTCTCTTGTCTGTATAACCACTCCTCCTCCTCCTCATGTGGGGTTTATCATCCATATCATATCCCTATAAGAGGGGGCTTGTTCCCCAAGACTCTATCCTGGGCCCTGTTTTCTTCTTTCTTTACATTCTCAGTGACCTCATCAGCTCCCATGAGTCCAATCTCCACATTGATGACTCACAAATTTACATATCCCTAGTTTTTCTCACCTGAATTCAGACCTTCATCACTTCTTTTCTAGGATATTACAATGGTCTCATAATTGTCTCACTGCCTTGGGTCTCTCCCTACTCCAGTCCACCCTATATACTAATGCCAAACTAATTTCCCTTTGCACAGTTCTGACCATGATATTTCCCTGCTCAATAAATTCCAGTGCCTCTTTATTGTCTCTTGACTAAAATATAAACTCCTGTTTATCTTTTGGAGCCCTTTAAGACCTGGCCCTACTTACCCTATCTTTCCAGCATTGTTGGGCATTATTCCACCTCCCGAGCTCTGATCCAGCCAAATTGGCCTTCCCTTTATTCCTTGCATAAGACAAAGCCTTTACCTTGGCCATCCCCCATGCATGAAATGTAGTTCCTCCTCATTGACATTCTTCTGCCCCCAGCATTTCTCTCTTCCTTAAAGATGAAGCTCAAGTACCACCTTCTATATGAAACCTTTCCCGATTCCCTACTAACTGCCCGTATGTATTTTCATAATAGTTAGTAAGATGCAGACTTGATGTCTCCCCCACTCAGAGTGAATGTAGGGAAATGCTTCATACTTCCATTATTGCTGTATCTTCTTAGTAAATATCCCTTTGTAAAAGCTGATTGATATTAATTGGTTAAATGATATTAAGGCACTAATTGTTAATATCAATGATATTTAAGAGATACTAACTGATACTAGAGACTAATATTGGGCAAAACACACAAGAATCGGGACTTGAAATGATAGGCACACCCCCACAGCATCTCAGAAGCACCCCTCTAGAACCATGAGAAAATGATATAGCTAGTAACCTTCTTCTGGGGGACCCAACGTATTAGTGCAAGTGGGAGTTGGGATAAAGACTCCCAGTTTTTATATAGAATACAAAGTGTACTAGACAGCCAAGGTCTTTTGGAATCCTTCCCAACTTGATCTTTTCAAACAACCTTGATCCAAATTTCAAGCTTGAAAAGCGTGCCATCTATGCCTTGATTCAAGTAATCATTTTTTAAAATGTTAAGCAACACTGGAGACAAGCATATAGCCCTGAAGCTCTCCTCTGAAAATCTCCTTCCAAATAGACATCAAATTATGAATGCTTACTTTTTGGATCTAGTCATTCAATCAATTCTGAATAATTAATTGGGCTATTGTCAAGCCCATGACTCACTCTCTCTCTCTCTCTCTCTCTCTCTCTCTCTCTCTCTCTCTCTCTCTCATATTCATGTATGTATGTATATATGTATGCACGTATGTATGTATGTATTTTCCCCTCCACAAAGGAATAGCATGAGAGATTTTTTGTCAAAGACTTTACTACATAAAAATGGCACAGACTATATGAGCAACACCCAGAAGATATCAAACATAAAATGCCTGTATCTGATAAATCCAACACCACAACCTCCTGAAGGAAGCATGCCCTATTCAACAAGTACTACAAGAAACACTGGAAATATGATTGGCGAAATAATGTTCAAACTAAGCAGTATTTTGTATCATAAACCTCAATAAGCTCCAAATAAATATATAACATAAATATAAAAATTATATTATTTAAAAATTAGATAAGAATGAAAGGAGGGACCACTTACAACTATGGCTAAAAAGAAAATTCTTAACCAAACACGCAAACATAAACTATAAAGATAATTTCTACTAAATAAAATTTAAAAAATTTTATACTAACACAATAAATGAAACAAGTATATAAAGAGATACTATCTTGTAGGGATAAATTTTTGCATCAAATAGCTCTGATCAAAGTCTTACATTCATGAAATACGGGTTCTTGGTACAAATACATAAGAACGAGAACAATTCCCCAATAGCATTAAAAATCACTAACAAAAAATTGCAAGGATCAACAACTATCTGGTTGCTGTAAATCATTAATAATAAGGGAAATGCACATTTAAACAACTCTGAGATTTTACCTCACAACCTTGAAAGTGACAAAGATGATAAAATATAGAAACAGTCAATGTTGGAAGGGTTACAATATACACATGTTGGAGCTGTGAATTGGTCCAACTATTCTGGAAAATAATTTGGAATTATGCAAGAAAAATCCCTAAACTGCTCATGCTTTTTACTAGGCATAAGTCTAGAGAAGGTAAGAGAAACATGGGAAGGTTTATATGAATGATTAAGAGTGAATTATGCAGAACTAGGAAAGCAATGTGCATGATAATGACAATAATATAAATGTAAACAGTACTAAAATGCAGTCATACTCTGTTTAATTGTAATCATTTATTTCCTTCACTGAGAAAAGTAATGAAATATACCATCCTTTCAGAAGAGAGGTTATAAAGTACTACAGACATAGAATGTTGTGTATGCTGTGTCAGACACAGTTGCTGCATTTGGTTGGTTTTGCTTAATTGGGAAATGACCATGGCATTAAAGGTACCAATGAAATTGTAGCAATTGGTATAATAAAACCTAGGTGAATTATATAGTATTCACCTTATCCACTAGTCTAGTTACCTGTTGCTATTGTTGTTTTAAAGAAAATACAGTTAGTCTGGTGTGATAGCTCTTGATAAAACCATTCTGGCTCTTTGTAATCAACTTCCTTTTCTAGATGTTCACTAATTTTATTAACCGTACCTTTAATATATTCTAGAATTTTGCCAGAAACTATCCATGAGTTCCCTATGTAACCACATGAGTTTCTCTGGATAGCATTCTTTTTCTTCTTCATTGGATATTTTCCTCTTTTGAAGCATCTAAATGGTGCAGTGACTAAGAACATTGGACTTGGAGTCAGGAAAATCTGAGTTCAAATCCTACCTTAGACATTTATTAGCTGTATGACTCTCAGCATATCATTTAACCTCTGGCCACTTCAGTTTCTTCTGTAAAATTTGGTTAATAACAGCACCTCACAGGATTGTCATGAGGATCCAACTAGATAATATATGTACATCTCTTGGCAAAACTTAAAATGCTATATAAAATCTATTATCAGTCAGTTGAGCACATCTATTAGCATTTATTAAGCACCTATCATATGCTCTGAGTTCACAATGAAAGGCAAAAACCTGTCCCAGATTCCAAGAAGCTCACAGTTTAATGAGACAACACATGAAGATCTATATACAGAATAAGTTAGAGGTAGTCTCAGAGGGAAAGCATTAAGATTCAAGAGGACCGACAATGGCTTCTTACAGAACATAAGATTAGCTAGGAGTTAAAGGAAACCACAGAAACAAGAAGTAGAGATGAGGAAGAAGAGTGTTCCAGGCATGAGGGTCAGCCAGTGAAAATATTCAAAGTTGAGACGTGGTGCGTCTTGTATGAGAAACAGCAAGGAGGCCAGTGTCACTGTATCATAGAGAAAGTGGAGGGAGTAACATGTTTGTTGTTGTCCTTCAGCCATATCTGACTCTTCATGACCTCATTTGCAGTTTTCTTGACAAAGATACTGGAGTGGCTCACCATTTCCTTCTCCAGCTCATTTTACAAATGAGGAAACTGAGGTAAACAGGGTTAAGTAACTTACCTAGGGTCACACAGCTAGTAAGTGAATGTGGCCATATTTGAACTCAGGTCTTCCTGGTTCCAAGCCCAGCACTATATCTCCTGTCCCATCTATCTAGCTGTCCCTAAGAATACTGAAAAGACAGAAAGGGGCCAGGTTATCAAGGGTTTTAAAATCCAAATGGAGGATTTTATATTTGATTCTGGAAGTAATAAGGAACCATTTTTGTTCATTGGATAACATGGTCAGACCTACACTTTAAGATCAGTTTGAAAGCTGAGCGGAGGATGGAATGGAGTGGGGAGAGATGTGGGGCAGAGATATCAACCAAAACAGACCAGGCATGGATGATGAGGGTGCACATCAGGGTGGTGGCAACATCATGGGAGAGAATGGGGAGAGTACAAGAGATATGAAGGTAAAATGTCAGGATTTGACAAATGATTGGCTATGAGGAGGAGGGTGAGACAAAGAAGTCCAGGATGGGACCTCAATTTTAAGCCTAGATGACCGAGAAGATGGTAATAACCTCTATAGTAATAGCAAAGTTCAGAAGAGGTAAGCATTTGTGGGGAAAGATAATGAGTTCAGTTTCGACAAGTAAAGTTTAAGATGTTTATAAGACATCCAGTTCAAGATGTCTAATAGGCAGCTGGAGATATAAAACTAGAGGTTGGAACAGAGGTTAGGCCTGAACAAGTAGATCTGAGAGTCTTCTACATAGAGATGATAAATGAATCCATGGGAGCTGATGAGGTCACCAAGTGACATAATATAAAGAGCATTTAACTTTTAAAGGCTCTCCATCTCTTCGGTGCTGAATTTCCCTGTATAATTTTGTTTCATGTTATGCTACTTATACTTAGCCAAGGTCTCTCTTTTCCCAAAATCTATGTTGAATATCAGAAGTGCTTTTTCTATCCCAAATTCTTAAGAGAAATAGTTTGCTCCCCCCCAAGATTCCAGTCATTTCTGTTTTAGCAATCATTTCCTCTGATTGGTGAGAATTTGGTCCAAAATTGCAGTTCCCTCTTGTTTCTTCCACCTTTTGAAGGATAAAATTATCATTAAGGCAAGGCAAGAAATTATTAGCTGTTCTGCTTTTGGCAGAGAGAGAGCTCCAGCAGATGTCCGGATAATTGAAATTCCCCATAACTACTATATCATGTCTCTGTTCCAGATTGCAATCTGTATCCTCCACTCATTTATTTCCTGTTTCTATCTTATCTTTCAGCCTCTGTTGATCTTTACTGTGCTTCTCCCCTCTGCTTCCTGGATTTCTTCACATGAATATATCTTAATATACAATGCCACTCTTTCCCCCCACTGACCCCACCCCAACACCAACATGGACTTTTACCTATCCATTTCCTTTGTTTTTTTTAAAAAGTATTTTAAAATGTATTTTGTTGGATATTTCCCAATTATATGTAAAAAATTTTAACAATCCTTTTTTAAATTTTTAATTCCAACTTCTCTCCCTCCTTCCTACCCTACCCCCATTTTGAGAAGGATAGTAATTTATACATATGAAGTCGTGCAAAACATATCTCCATATTAGCCATGTTGCAAAAGAAAACACAGAAAAAAATAAAACTAGAAAAATAAAGACAGTTTAAAAACATATGCTTCAATCTGCGTTCAGAGTTTATCACTTCTCTCTCTGGAGAGTTAATAACACTTTTCCATGGTTCCTTTGGAGTTGTCTTGGATCATTGTCTTGATCAGAGTAGGTAAGTCTTTCATAGTTGATCATCATTACAATATTGCCGTTACTGTGAAAATGCTCTGCGAATTTTCTGAAGCAATCCAGCTCATAATTTCTTATGGCACCATAGGATTCCATCACAATCATATACCACAACTTGTCCAACCATTCTCCAATTGATCGGCATCCCCTTAATTTCCAATTCTTTGCCACCACAGGAAAAAAAAAAGCTACTCTAAATATTTTTGTACAAATAGGTCCTTTTTCCTTTTCTTTGATCTCTTCCTTTTGAATAAGATACCCTTACAGAACTAGAACCATATTCCAGTATTGGTCCTCTGATCCCAACAAACCTCAAGGTGCTCTATGAGTCCAACTTTGGCCACCTTATCTTCTTTTGCAAGGGGTGGAGGTGGCGGGGGTGGGGGTGACAAGCCTCAAATTTTTGCCCTGATAGCATTTATTTGGCCATAGTAGAAAGACAAACATAAACATTCCACATCCTACTTAACTCACTACAAAAATTTTCTCCATTTTCCATACTTGCTGGAGGGCAAAATACTCAGCCCTTTGTTTCAGCTTTTAACACACCATTTTTTACCAATGAAGAGAATTGAGAGAACTAGCTAAGAGTGATTCTAAAGAGCAAAGACATTTCTGACCCTACTCATCTCCCTCTATTTACAGATTAGAAACTGAGGCCCAGAGAAGTAACATACCCAATGTCGCACAGCTAGATAGTGGCAGAGCCAGGATTCAAATTCACATCCTGACTCCAAGTCCAGTGCTTAGGCACCACTGCTCCCTTCTCGTGGTCTATTTTGAATTAGGGCTATCTGTGTAGATGGTGTAAGTGCCATGAGGGAAGGCAGAAACAGTATCTCATCTACTGTTTATTTCTCCCAGCCACTAGCACAATGCTTGGTATATAGTAAATATATAATAAATCTTTGTTGGACTGAATTATTCCCAAAACAGTAGCATCCTGCTCGCTGTCTAGGACCTTCTAAAGTCAAATCACTTCTAGAGACAGGAAGGATGTGTTCATCATCCTCTTGGTTTCCCACTTCCCCTATCACTGCCTGGCTAAGCTTTTGGTCATACTAATCATTGGCAATATAACGACCAACAAAAATAGCCCACTGTCTCACCTGGCCTGGACAGTTCAACAAGTGAATGACATCGGTGGAAACAGAATAAATATCAACACCACCCCACCCTGATCTGTGTTTCACAACTCTTTGGGGTTCTCCATCAGTATGAACTTTTTACATGTGGATGGATGTGTGGCAAGCTATTAGCACTCCTGTTGTTGATCGACTCCAGATCCAGACAATATTTACCTCTTAAGAGTACAAGCATATGGGAAGGACAGTACCAGGCCTGAAGTCAGGAAGACCTGAGTTTAAATCTGACCTCAGACATTCACGAACTGTATAACTTTGGGCAGGTCACTTAAACTTATTTGCCCAAGTTTCCTCATCTGTAAAATGATCTGGAGAAGGAAATGGCAAACCACCCTGGTATCTTTGCCAAGAAAAAACCCAAAAGAAGTCACAAAGAGTCAGACACAACTGAAAATTACTAACAACGACAAATACCTGATCTAGAAGACACTCAATTAATTGCCGTTGGAAAGACCCTAGACGCGAGCCAAGCCTATAATTTAAAATGTTTTCCCCCAGGGTCCCAGGGTTGGGGTAAGATGAGCCAGAAGGAAAGAGAAAAACCTGATTCCATTATCGAGGGCCAGGCCCATCCCCCCACCTCCGAGATTGGATCTCTTCTGTGCAAGGTCAGAGCAAAAGCCCTTTAGCATGGAAAGGGTACCTCAGCTCCTTTGGCTGTGGGAATTTGCATACATCTGTAAATGGTATCAAAACACATACTTAATAAATACAAAGTATTTTGGAAAAGAGAGGTCCTAGCCATGGGGAGGGGAGGAGGATCAGGAAAGGCTATGTGTGACGTCTGAGTTGAGATTTGAGGGGAATCAAAGGTTATAAGTGGCAGAGATAGGGAGGAAAAAAGCTAAGCTTCTTGGGGGAAAGTAGCAAAAAGGTGACCAAGTTGCCAAAATGAAGTCCCCTCCAGCAGGACATTTGCGGAACTTCCTTCTACTTTTCCATCAAACACATCCTACAAGTATAACAGGGGCCTTGCTACAGACAAGCATGAAGTAACTAGTGTCAATGAATAAGAACATTTGGCAAGGTGGAGCCATGAGTGAGGCCTGGCAGTATGAAAGCTCTAGAGTGACTTTTCCTCACCCAAAAAGCTAACCTCATGAAAAACAATGAAAGAAGAGTGGGATCCATACTTTAAAAGGAAGGAATAAATTGTGTTTCCCAAAAATAACTCCTTGGACTCTGGGGCCAAAATATCCCAAAAGAAGCACGAGGACCTAAATGCAAGAATATACAGTCCCTTTAAATGTTAGCTCAACCTCCTCATGTTACAGATGGAGAGACTGAGGTCCAAAGAAGAGAAATGACTTACCCAAGATCACACAAATACCATGAAGCAGAGCCAGGATATGAACCTCGGTCCTCTGATTTTAAACCCAGAGTTCTGGACACATATCCCCTGAACATCTACTTTGCTCAGTCCTGTATTTGCCCTGTGTCTTAGGCTACTAACGGGACACTGTTCATACACAACAAGCCCACTTGGAACATAGCTGTAGCAATATCACTCCCAATACTACTACTCCCTTTCAAGGGTTGGCACAGGAATGATCCTATGACTTGCAGAGCTTCTCATTAACACTAGTCTCCTGCTAGAGCTTCCATCTCAGAGAAGCATACCAACCAACCCAGAGCTTTTGCTGTCCAAGGAAAATCTGCCCTGGGTGGAAATTCCCCAGCACTGTCTGGGTAACTTGGGGTCATTTACTCCCTTAGTCCGCGTCATCACTCTGTAGCTGGGTGGCTCTTATTTTCCAGGCAGCCTCCACTGACCCTGAAGAGCAGATATTGCTGGATTCCATCTTTAGTCTTACATTCCAGCTTCCAACTCACTGGAACCTCTCCAGCCCTGACAGGTGAAGCATGACTCTTGACCTCCTTGCCTCCATGGGGTCAGAGTGAGTGTCCCCACCAAAACCCCAAATGGCCCATTTCTGCTACTTCAATTAATGGGAATGAATTTCCCCTTCCCTCTCTCTCTCCCTGTCACACACCCACCCTATGCCCTAGCCTCCTGCAACCTTACAATGTGTTCCTGGATAATCTATCCATCATTCTGTCCTACCATATTTTACTTTGGGAAGAGAGGACTTCAGGTGTCCAAGACTGAAAACCCTGGGGAGGGTGGGAAGGGAAGGGTAAGGCTGGGGGAGACTCATTGAAAACAAGCACACTAGCCTCCAATACCTCATTCCTGGTCATTCTTGTCAAACGTTCATCTGAGAGGACCAGATTGCTGCTGTTGCTGAAATAAATGGAATCTGGCAGGAAAAGCTTTTGTTTTTCCAATCCTAGTTTTTACAAAGAAAACACTGGGATCTTGTTGGAAATGGGTCCTGTTGAGGATGGCTCCTCGGTGTGTTGTGAGGTTTGGGTTGTTGTTGGGTTTTTTGTTTTCTTTTCCCACTGAATCCTCTCCAGTTCTGTGATACCCGCTTTTTAATGCAAATAAAATGTTCGACTGGAAATCTTTCAGCATCCCTGCCACAGACAAGAACCAAGGTGCCAATTTCTCTTCTCTGATGGCAGTGGCTCCCATCCGACATTTTGTTACTTTGAGGCACAGATGACTGGTTTACTGGGACATGCCCAGGGAATTTGAGTTTTTTTAAAAAGGCAGTCCCTTTTAAATGGGTTTCTTTACTCCAGTCTACCCAGCCTAGGTTCCCATCCCCTTCATCAGGAATTGACTCCAGTGAAAAAAAAAAGTTGGGGGGAGAAGAGTGGGGGACTGTGCATGGAGTTGGACCCAGGTACCCATGTGGGCAATTTCCAAGATTTTGTTGAGCAAACCAACTTCTTTCCCAGATGCAGAAAGAATCCCTTTTTTGCATGCTATGAATAGATCAAAACAGCCCCCCTCTTTTCCCCTGCATTTCCACCCAGTTTCGTGCTACAAATGGAAGAGAAAGTAAGATTGGGTTACCGCCATTGAACTGAATGAGAGTGTCTGTTACCTTTCAGGATGGTAACAGCACCGTCCCCCTCAGATCCATCATGATCTGTCCCAGCCCCATTGTTTTAGGGGAGAATAAGTGGGAATCTTCAGAACTGCTCCTACAGAGGCTTTTGTTGGAACAGAAACTTCCCTCACACCTAAAGGGAATTGAATTAAGTAGGAACATGAACTGAGCATGGCAATTGTTTCAACAGGTATCGCTAGCAAAGGAGTAAAGGGCACAGGATAAGGACGTGGAAGAACCTGGGAGCTGTTCTTGGCTCTACCCCCATTCCATTAGGTGACTTTCATCCAGTAGAAAGAGCACTGGATTGGGACATGAAACACCTGAGATCAAATCCTGACTATTTATTACCTGGATGGCCATAGGCAAATTGCTTCCTCCTCTGGAGCTTAGGTTCCTCCTCATTGGATGACCTAAAATCTAAGGTCCCTTTCCAGCTCTAAATCCTATGATAACCTATGGCAAGTTCCTGCTATTTTTCTTGCTTTAGTCCATGTCTGCCTTCCATGTAGCATTTTTAATCTCACCAGTGAATGGATGAATGAATGAATGGTAAAGTATTTATTAAAAAGGAAGAAAAGAAAGGGGGAAAAAGAAATTTACAACATTTTTATATAGCACCTACTATGTGCCAGGCACTGTGCTAAGCACTTTATAATTATTATCTTAATTGATCCTTGAAACAATCCTGGGAGGTAGGTGTTATTATTTTCCCTATTTTACACATGAGAAAACTGAGGCAAACAGAAACCATGCCCAGGGTCATGCAGCTAATAAGGGTCAGATTGGAACTCAGGTCTTCCTGATTCCAGGCTGAATACTCTATCTGCTGCACCACCCCATAGTAGGTGCAATATAAAAAAATACTACTCCCACTGGAATCTACTCTTTGCCTGCCCCTATTTACTAAAGGGAAAAAGTTTCCAAAGTTGCTAGTCACATTCAAGGCCTATTCCAATGCCTCATTACAAGGCAGAGATGACCACAGGCTCTTAACACCAGGTGTTTGAGAGAGCGAGCTCTAGAAGGTCCCAGCAAACTGCAATGGTTTTAAGTCTTGATGGGTGATAGGTCATTCTCTGTTATCACCAAGAGCTGGTAACCAGCTGATGATTTTCCCTTTCTTTTTCTTCTGGAGCCAGATTATGGAGGTCCTTAAATATCAGAATGAATAATCTTTATTTTATCCCTCAGGCAAAGGGAGCCCTGGAAGGTTCTTCAATTGGGATGTAGATTGGAAATAAGACACATGAGTAGCAATAGAGAAAAGTACTGCATGGAATAGAATCAAGGGCTAAATGGGAGGGCAAGGCTCTTATGGGTGAACTTCTGTCTTATTTGGCCTGGAACCAGGCCTAAGGCCTCTTCCTGGTCATTTTCAAACCATGCCACCAGGACCATACCACCTCCTCCTACCCTTTCTTAGTCCCCTTACAGAGAAGTTAGATGATGCAGTGGACAGAGTACCCATTCTAGAGTCAGGAAGACCTGAGTTCAAATCCAACCTCAAGCACTAGCTGTGTGACCCTGGGCTTAACTTCCATCTGCCTCAGTTTCTTGAAGTGTAAAATGTGGATTGTAACAGTAGCCATACCACAGGGTTGTTGTGAGGATCAGATGAGACAATTGCCTGGCACATATTAGGTACTATGTGATGTTAGTTATTATTATTATTTGGTGTGTTATAAGGATAAAATGAGATGATGTTTGTAGCATGCTTAGCATAGTGCCTGCTACATAGCAGCAGTTCTAAAAACGTTTATTCTCCTTCCCCTTAAGGATTCTGCAGAGAGTATTTTAGATCTGGCACAGGTTCTTCTAGATGACCTCTGAGGTTCCTTCCAATTCTACAATAGGCACTGCCAGTATTTTAGCTGAATGAATAAATAAATAACAAAGCAAGTAAGTAGTGTGTGTCCTTCAAGAGTGACTAAGTCAGTTTTCATTTCGTCCACCATCACCTGTTCCCATTCCCAGGCCTAACAAACAAAGGTCTTTCCAGAGCCGGGTATTTCCTTTCATAGCTCTGTAACTACAAGACACCATCCCTCCCTTCCTTCTTTCCCTTCCCCTCCCCTCCCCCTGCTATTCTCCCCACTACCACCACCACACTAAGCCACCTCCTCCACGTGGATCTGTCAATGCTAGGGACAAACACGCTAGGAGGAATGAGGAAGGGAGGAGGAGGGGAAGAAAATCTCTTGGGACAACAGGGTCGCAGGCCACATACACTCCACCACCTCCTGTTTCTATGAATTTCTCAGCTGAACCAGCTCATCATCAAAGCTATTCTGGTGCCCACCCAGCCCTCCTCTGCCATGCCTGTAATTGGAAGAACACAATGCACAGCAGATCCTTCTATCTAAAAATACACTGCATTCTTGAATGACTACAAAAGCTCTCCCCTCGAGTCCATGGATAGCCAGGCTAAAAACAGTAACCCATGACTTCAAATTGCAAAGACAACAAGGTAGAGGAGCTGAGTACAGCATGCTACTCCAAGCCATCTGCCATCTTGACCCACCCCAGTTCCCCTCTCCCTGGCGCGGCTGGAAATCTGTGATGATGTCTCTGTATTGTGTATGGCAGAGTCTCTGCTGCTTTGGGGTGAGAAGGTTCCTTTGAGTAAATGGGGGATGGGCAAAGGGAAACCTTGGTGAAGGAGAAGCCTGACTTGTTCCATTGGTGACGACCAACAACTCTTATGTTGCCTGGCATGGTATCTAGGCATGGTTCACAAGTGAGGGCATTTACCCCCAATGGACTGACTTCATACCAGAAACAGAAAATGGACATGAAGGTGATCAGTACATAGTGTGGTTTATATAGTAAACTAACACTGCCTATGAGTAAAAGGGAATTTCAAGAATTTAACCAGCCCCCACAATAATGCATCTGCTCACCTGGGGAGAGTTACCAAGCATATTGGGGGAAGGGAAGGGAAGGCTGAATCCACTTGTGTTACAACAGCTCAAAAGATGTTTGCTCAGAGTTTTCTGCCCAGAAACCAGGCACTCATCTGCCATCATAATCTCTGCCTTATGCCTTTCCATCGGATGGCAAGATCCTAGAGAACAGAGACTGTCTTTTGCCTTTCTTTATATCCCCAACACTTAGCACGGTGCCTGGCACAGAACAGAAACAAAAAAAAATGCTCATTGGCTTTCTTGACCCTTCCCATCAAAATATAATTTTGTAATTATACCTGCCTATTGATTACATATTTGTTCATCTTATCTGGTCTTATGACAGTATATGAGTTCATTGGAGAGGACTTTTCTTTCATTAATTCCTTCATCTCTTTTAACACACTTATTAATTGCCTACCATGTTCAGAGACATAACTAGCACAGGGAAAATGGGACTAGACATTATAGTCAGTCAATTAATGAGCATTTATTGAGCACTTAATATGTACCAGGCATGATGCTAAATGCTGAAAGTATCAAAATTCAGTAAGGGAGAGCCTCATTTGCCTCCAAGGAAGCAAACTCCTTTCCCCACTGTGATAAGTACTATCCCCACAACTGTCAGGCAACCACCTTCCCCTAGTCTCCAGTGTTACAGTGCCTATCTCCTGGAACCTGCCTTCCTTCATACCCCCATCAGTGAAAGGGAAGGACTCTATGAGAGGCAGGCTACTCCCTCTCCTGGGGTGACCGCACCCTCTGTCAGAATGCTTTCAGCACCACCATTGCCGCCACCTCAACTAAATGTACCAAAGGTAACATAATCCCTAGGCCCATCTTTGATCTTGTGCGAGACATCACGCTGGGGTTACAATGGTAAACCTAACACAAACCCTTTCCGTCAAGGAGCTTGTCAATGTGCACAAACAACAATATTCCCTCATTCAATAAATATTTGTCAACTACCCACTTGCTGTTAAGCACTGTCCTAGTCACTGAAGGAGATACAAAGTTCATCCAAGTTCAGAAAAGACCCAATACCTGCCCTCATAGACCTTGTAGGTATTTATTTTAAAACACACACACACACACACACACACGCACGCACGCACACACACACACATTTATTGAGGGATTGGTATGTGAAAAACCATGTGCTAAGTATTGAGGGAATACCAAGATGAAAAGCCCCTGCCCTCAAGGCTTACAGTTTGTTGGGAGTGGGGCGGGGGGTGCAATGAGTGATGCAAGATAAAGGGAAATGAGGTGTATGCAAATTCCTCTAATACAAGGCTTATGGTAAGATCATAAGAGAGGTGTGAGCAGAATTCTATGACATGGTATATCATGTGTGACACTAGACTTGTGGACAAAACATAAATGCTTAGATTACCTATGGGCAAATTTGTGGAATCCGGCTAGATACATACACATACACATAAGACCTACACTCCTAATCTTAGTCAACTAACCAAAATGTATACCTTAAGTCACAGTGAGGGCCAGAAGAGGGTATGGGTGGCTCAGTACAACCCATCCCCACTACTGGAGACAAGGTTTCAAATACAATGAATAGAGCACTCTGATCCTAGAGTCAGGAAGACCTGAGTTCAAACCCGGCCTCAGACACTTACTATAATGCGAGCAAGTCTCTTAAACACTATCTGCTTCAGTTTTAAAATGGATGTAATAACAGCACCCACAGGGTCTCTGTGAAAATAAAGAGATGACATTTGTAATGCACACTGAAAACCTGAAAGCAATATGTATATGTGTGTGTGTGTGTGTGTGTGTGTGTGTATTTGTGTGTATGGGTATGTGAGACTTGCCCAAGGTTATATAACTAGTTAGTAGGAAAACCAGGAATAGAAGAACGTAAGTGGGTAAATAGTATTTTCATCTTCACTTCTAAAAAGACATATTTCTTCCAAGAATAATCAGTGAGCCAGCCCCTCACTACTACTTGTGCCACCACCTGGAATGTGAACACCACAAGCTGAGAATGGTTTGTATTCGTCTTGATCAGGATTTTCCCTTATTTTTTGCCCACACATCCCTTCTAGCCAAGTACAACCTCCTTCCTGCCTCTTCCCATAAGCCTCAGGCCTCCAGATATGTCTTGAAAATCAATCGCCACCTAACCACAAGGCAATTAGATTCCAATCAAAGTCTGCCTTGAATCTAGGTCTTTCTAAACCTCTTCTCCTACTGCCATAGTACATCAGTCAAATTGAGACCTGTGAAAGACCTTAGCTTGAAAAGGCCAAGGTCCCCCACTGCATCCTGGGCCATCTCCAGTTGTCCTGATCCATACCTGGCCACTGGACCCAGATGGTTCCAGAGGTGAAAGTGAGGCTGGTGACTTTGCATAGCCCTCCCTCACTTTAATCCAATTCACTTGCCTGTCACGTCATCACCTCCCTGATGCCCTGGTCCTCTTTGAGAACAAAGGACAAACAACAGCAAATACCTAGGACTCTGAGTGGCTGTTAGCCCAGCTTCTACGCTATCTGCTTTGCTTTGTGCTTGGATAGTTGGGCCCTGACTACCTGGCTTCTGACCTGCTGTTTCTGGATCTTCAACGTGCACATGAAGGTCAATAACTCCTAGTTTGTTCATCTAATGCCTAGCCTCTAGCTTTGACTTTGGTTCATGCTTGGTTTCCTGCTCTATGGATAAATGACTCGAGTAGGGTTCTGGGCTGAGTTAGAATAGCCCCCATCATCCTCAATCCCAAGGTCATGTGAGGTATCGGAAAACTGCAGGCAAATGCAGACAAAATTCTTTTTTTTTTCCAACTCAACCTGCTTCCTTGAATAAACGAATCTACAAATAAAGCTCTTACTATGTACCAGCCACTGTGGTACACAAGTAAAAAGGATGTAACAACAGAACTTATATTCTAGTGAACAAAACAAGTATATATATATATATATGTATATACAGCATAAATATAAAATTAATAAATACAAATATACACAAAGTGGTCAAATCTAGGTAGTTTGGGAAGGAGGGCACTAGCATAAAGGCTTTGCAAAGTAGATATTAGTTGATCTGTGTCTTAAAAGAAGAGGATTCTATGAGACAGTCAAGGAAGGAATGCATTCTAGGCATGAAGGATTTCCAGGGTAAAGGAGATTGAAGAAGGAGTGGAGTGTATGAGGAACAGAGAGAAGGCTGGTTTGGCTGGATTGAAGAGTACCCTCCATTAAGGATGGAAGGATAGGTTGGACCAGGTTATTTGGGCTTTAAAAGCTAAACAGAGGAGTTACATTTTATATTAGAGAAAATTGGGAACCAGAAGAGTAGATTAATGAAGGGAATCAAATGGTCATACTTGTGTTTAAGGAAAATTAATTTGGCAGCAATGCATAGCATGAACTAGAGTGGAGAGAGCCTAAAGGCAGAGAGACCAATAAGGAAGCTGTTGCAATAGTCTAGATGAGACATGATAAGAAACAGCAAAATTCGCAACTGATTGGATATGTGGAGATAAGAAGACTGAGAAGTCACGTACGGTGCCCAGATTATGATCCAAGGAGACTGAAAGGAGTGTGATGCCTTCCACAGAAAAAGAAGTATGAAGGAAGGGAAGGTTTTGTGGGGAAAGATAATGATATTATTGAATATCAAGTGTCCAGTAGGGGAGGCTAGGTGGATCATTGTATAGAGCACTAGCCCATAGGTCAAGGAGACTCATCTTCCTGAGTTCAAATCTGGCCTCCAACACTTGCTAGTTAGTGTGACCTTGGGCAAATCACTTAACCCTGTTTGCCTCAGTTTCCTCATCTATAAAATGATCTAGAGGAGGAAAGGGCAAACCACTCCAGGATCTTTGCCAAGAGATGGGGTGACAAAGAATCAGACACAACTGAAAGGACTGAACAACCACCAAAACCAGGATATCCAATTTGAAACTTAGGTATTTCTACCTTGAGGACTTGGATGTCCTGCTTCCCCTGTCCTGTGAGATCATGATATGCTACTAGACACTCTAAATTTTTCCCAACTTTTTGGATTATGCCTAGTCTTTCCCTGATGTGGAGGAAGATATTGGCTCTGCCTCTTCTGCTTATTACTGATGAGAAGCAATGACAATCCCAGTCTCCTCCCCAGAATATAAGTGATCATAGGGCAGGAATCAAATCGCCATTCTGTGTATGGGATTTGGCATTTCTTCTAGAGATAAACATCCTTTAAAAGGACTCATGGCTTTCTGAACTAAAGAAATAGCTCTAGGGGCCCTAAGGAGACCTAAGTAGAGGGGGAAGAGGAGGAAGACAAGTGAGAATAAGAATAAAGATACAAATGAAGAAGTGCCTACTGTGAGAAGAGTAGAGTAGTCATGGGGTCTTCAAGCTAACGTTGGAAAGACCTTTCTAAGTCAGCTTGTCTCGCCTTCTCATTTCAGAGATGATGAAACTGAGCCCCAGAGACATTAAATGATTAGTATTAAGATATCAAGTCCAAAGCCAAGCAGGTAGAGCCTGGATTTGAACTCTGACTCCCAAATTGGTCTCTCTTCCCACTGCTCCATGCTTTCCTAACCACTCTTGGAACTCTCAGAACTAATCAGTTCCCAGAATCCAATTATTTTTTGCTTTCTCTCTCTCCCTTCTCCTCCTCAATGTCCCCCACAGAGTATAGCAATTCAACATCTGCCGACTGACAACCCAAGATCGAAACCTATCAATCAGGACCTAATTAGCAGCAGCTGGAAAAACCTTGAGAGATTACTTGACGCATTGGAGGGAGCAGAGGTGGGTGGGACTAGTCTGGAAGAGCTTCCTAAAGAAGAATTTTGAACCTCTCATTCATTTCCTTCTTAAACCCTCTTAATGATTACAGAATTTCAAGCCAAAAAGAATCTAAACAGATAGAAATGGATCCTTGCAGGCTGCATATTGACTTAGAAAACCACAAATTCACATTATCAATGTTGGAGTATATTTTTATTTATTTTGTTAAACACTTCCCAATTGGATTTTAGTATGGTTGGGGCCTCAGGTGTTTTGCCTGATGCTTATGTACCACTGGCCATGAGTTTAACACTTCTGATTAATTTCTAGTCCAACCCCCCTCATTTTAAACCTCAGGCTTTTTCTCAAAGAGGTGGTAAGCAGCAGGGCTGAGATTCAGGTCCAAGTATTCTGATTCCAAACCCGGGGACTTCTCTACCACATTAGAAAGAATGCTAGGAGCAAGATTGTTGTGCAGAAAGACCTCATCAGATTTCAAATTCAACCATTTGGCCATTACAACATCCACTAACATTTCATGCTATGAGACTAAGAGTACCTCCACTTTGCAAATAACATTTCAGTAAGGGAATGTTACCCTGGGATCCATGGATTCCCAAGGAGTCTATGAATCAATTTCTTGAATGGGAAAAATTACTTCTTTATTTTCACTAGCTTCTACCTGAAATTTAGCATTTCCTTCAGTTATTTGAAACCATTATTCTGAGAAGGGGACCATAGACTTCACCAGACTGCCAAAGGGGTCCATGATGAAATATATATATTTAGGCGGTCATTTTTTTTCCAATGGCAGAGGCTGTGGCTGCTCCAAAATGGCAAGTGAACCAATGAGAGAGGCTGGAGTAGGAAGATGAAGGAGCAGAGTTGCTGCTGGAGAAACTGGGGTAGGGGAGAGAAAAGAGAGTCACTTCTGGAAATACAGCCAGGCTCCTCTGTCAATGAGTTGCAAGCTGCCACTGCAATTACTGAGTATTCATCCTCATCAGCTGCAGCAGCTGTGGTGCTCGCTACAGTGTGCTTTTTTATAGAGCTGTGAGCTTTGGGGAAATCCCTTTCCCGCCAGCATGCCTGGTGAAAAAATAAATAATTAAAACCAAAGTTGCCAGACTTGCCAGTTGATGGGAAGATTAGCAGCCGGCCCAAGCTCCAAACACCCACAAACCCATTTGTCCTCCCCAAGGCAAGAGAAACGGATTTGAAGTGAGGAGATCCCTGGGTGTGAATCCTGCCTCTAATTCCTCCAATCTGTGTGAACTTGGACAAGTCATTGAGACCTTCTGAGCCTCAGCTTCCTCAAATGAGAGGATGGGACTGACTGGATGATCACTATGGTGCTTTCCAGCTCTAAATCTACGAATATGGCTTAGGTGACGAAGAAAAAAGTCAACAGCCAGAAAAACAGAATTCTCATCGACATCTTCAATGTCAACTACAAGTTTCTGTCCTGGGCCCTCTACTCATTTTTCTTTCCTCTCCTGGGCTGATGTCATCTACTCTCCTGGTTCTAATTAGTAACATCATTCTGATGACTCCTCAGTCTTTATCTCTTGCCCTCCGCTTTCTCCTGAGCTCTAGTTGAACATCTTCGCCTGCCTTCCTGGATGCTTACTTGTGAATGGCCCATTAACATCTCAAGCTCATGGTTGCCAAAACTTAAGTTCGTCATTTCTGCATCCCCAACCCCATCACTACCACCACCAGGGGTCACCTACCCTTGTTTTAACTTCCTTATTTCTGTTGAGGATACTACCATCCTTCCAAGGCATCTAGGTCATAACCTTAGAATTATCTTTGAATGTTTCCTCTCTCTCATTCCCCATAGTCAGTTAACCATCACGTGTTATTGATTCTACTTCCATAACCCCAACATTGGTCCTTTTCTCTCCAAACATAGTACCTCCAACCTAGTAACAGTAATTATCTCTACTGTGTTCTCTATGCCTCCAGACTCTCTTTTTTTCTAATTTACCTTTCACACAATTGCCGAAATAATCTCTCTAAGGTGATAATCAATCAACATGGCACAGTGCTATGCTTTACAGATATGCCCAAAGATGAAATAATCTCCACACAAGCAGCTTATGTTCTAATGAGTAAGACAAGTACATAAATATGTGTATGTATTTTTGTTGTCATTTAGTTGTTTTTCAGTCATGTCTGACTCTTCATGACCCCATTTGGGGTTTTCTTTTCAAAAATACTGAAGTGGTTTGCCATTTCCTTCTCCAGCTCATTTTACAGATAAGGACACTGAGGAAAATAGGGTTAAGTGTTTTGCCCATGGTAACACAGCTATTCAGTATCTGAGGCCAGGTTTGAATTCAGGGAAGATAAGCCCCCTGACTCCAGGCCCAGCACTCTATCTACTGCCCCATATTTATGTATGTATGTGCATATATACATTCATGTATAGATTTGTGTATGTATATGTGTATACATATATAAAAGTATATATACCTGTATATGGATTATATGTGTATATAAACATCATGCATACCTACATATATATACGTACAGCATAAATAGAAAATGCATCGATACAAAACTTTCACATCTTCTAGTTCCATGGTTTTAATTATCAGCTTTATGCAGATGACTCCTACAGATGAGGGAAGGTAGTAGCCATTGAAGAATCAGGAAGAGTTTCGAACAGAAGAGGTACATCTTCACATTTAATTTGTGACTTAAATACAAATTTGGGCTCTGTGAGGTAGAGGTAAGAAGTAAGTGCGTTCCAGGCAAGGCCAACTATTGCAAAGGTACAGAGGTGGGAGATGAAGTCAAGTTTGTAAGGAACAGAAGGAAGGCCAGTTTAGCTAGATTAGAATACAAGAAGAAGAGTAATAGCCAAGAGGATTGGAAAAGCAGATAGGGCCAGGACTTTAAAAACTAAACAGAGGAGTTTAATTTTTTATCCTAGAAGCAATAGAGAGCTACTGGTTGGTTGAAAAAGAGAATCACATGGTCTCTTGAAGGAAATTACTTTGACGCCGATTCTCCAACTCCTGGCACAGATCTGATTATGTCTTTCTCCTACTCAGAACTTTTCCTTGGACCTCTATTATCTATACAATATAAAAAATCCTTTGCCTGGTATTTAAGGCCTTTACATTCTAGCTCCAAACCACCTTTTCTGCCTTGTTTCATTTGACTCTCCTTTATGACCTCTACATTCCGGTCAATCTGGAATACTAGCTGTTCCTTGAAATGAACATACCCTTTCCCACCACCATGCGTTCACACAGGCCAGTCCCCATGCCTGGAATATACTCATTTCCCCATTCCAGCATTTCAATCTCTTTATGCCTCCAAGGTTTAGCTCAGCTATATCTTCCACTAAGCCTTCATTGATTGCCCCCAGTTAAAAGTATTTTCTACCGCCTCAAATTTTCCTAAAAATCTTCAGCTCTTATCCTCCCCACCCCCAACCCCATTACATCAGACCTTAGATTACACATACACACACATATACATATGCATTATATATGTATATGTATGTATGTGTATAAGTATATATGTGTGTGTGTATAAGTGTGTGTGCATGTATATTATAAGAATCAGCATAGCATAGTCCTCAAAGCTAGGAAGATCTGGGTTCAAGTCCTGCCTCTGAAAAACATTTCCTGTTATCCTGAAAGTGTCATTTAATGGCTGCATGTTGCCTTAGAAAATCACAAATAACATTATCTATGTTGTGTTGTATTTTTATTTATTTTGTTAAATATTTCCCAATTACATTTTAATCTGGTTCCTAATACTATGAGTTGCAAAGAACTACCAATTGACACTGGTAGAAGGAGTTTCCTCACCTGGTACTTCCTTATACCAATGAAATGATGGGTCCAGTCCCTATTCTACATACATGTTGTATCTCCCATAACACCTAAATACAATGGAAGCTCTTAGAGGGCAAAGACCGATATAATTTTTTTAATCTTTGTATTACCAGTGCCTCAGGCTGTATCTTGTATCTTAAACATCAGAGGTGATTTTAAAATGTATCTATGTTTCTTGGCTTTATAACTCCTGGGTATATAACATTGTGAAAATCTAGAGATACAAAGATTGTTGAAACATGGCCCCTGCCAATCTTACAATCTAGTTAAGAATACATAGCACTGGAAAGAGATCTTGGGTGCACTCAACATTTTTATCAGTGACTCAGATGAAGATGGAGAAAGATGCTCCCTTCAGCAGCACAGTTACTAAAAATAAAGATACGAAAGCATAATCAGCACCACCACATAGGATGCCACTCTGGGGGTCAGGGCCAATGCCTCTGAGGATTCCATCCTGAGCCTGGATGCCCACTTGTTGGGGATGTCCTAAGAGGGGACTGGAGTTGATGAGAGCTAAGACCCTGCCAGTTCTAAGTCCTTTGAACCTATAATTCTTTAAGGACTCCCTGAAACAAGACCAGAACCCCGGCAGTGAAACTGTATGTGGCTGGGAAACAGACAGACAGACATACAGACAGACTGGCCTGGGAGCATTGATTCTTAATACAGAGGGTGGACTAGAGGAGCTGTTCTTCAGTCAAGACTTTGGGCCAAGCATAGGTGGACAAACTGGCAGCAACCACAGAGGTGAAGTGAGTCTTTCTTCGCATACAGATCAAGAAAAGGGCACAGTGGGTCTTTTCAACCACAGCCCTAGAATGAGACAGTCATCCCCATCTGTAGTGACATCTTCTCATGCAAAGGACAGGGACCTATCTCTATCTCCATACATATCAATTCTCCTTGCTAACGTTGTCCCCCGCCAGTGCCAGAGCTAATCCGGTGTTGGCTGTACCATGTCAAAACGATGACACATCTCAGAAGATGATTAATGCTGAAGCATGTTGCAAATTGTACCAAGTCAAATTATATCAGATACAAGTTTTCCAAGGGGCTAACAAAAAAAGAGTTGTCAATTATAGGAAAAAGAAGAAAGGAAATGCAGCAAGTAGGGAAAAAACTACACTGTTACAAAACACATTCATTTAGAATTCAACAAAAGCCCCTGTTGTTTGCAGAGTATTGGGCTAGGTACTAGAGAAACAGAAAGTATAGATGAGGCACTTGGTCTCATAGGGCTTACAGTCTAATTACAGTAGGGAGATGGGGCATATTTGCAAATGACTCTAATACATAATAGTAGATTGTAACTCCATTAGAGAAACACAAAGGGCTAAGGTCCCAAGGAGAGTTAGGGGTCATTACTGACAGGGATCCTGGGGAAGGGGCTCTTTGTTAGATTTTAAAGAATCCATAGGTATTCAACAAGGAGGGGAAGGCCATCCCAGCCATAGGGAATGGAGGCAGATGTGGGTAAATGTGGAGAAAATTCAGAGAACAAAGTTGTGTAGTTCAACAGGAGAAGAGAGGATATGAAATGAAGTACAGTTATCCCTTCCACATCATGACATTCCCCATCATAGTTTCAATATACAGTGAGTGGATCAGCACAAGAAATTAAGTGGGAATTTTGCAGAAATCGCAGATGCTACCAAGGCCAGCAGATGACGCAGAAAACGTTTAGACTCAGAAATGCATAAAATATATGTATAATATTATGTCATATCGTATTGTATGATATAATAGCAACCTATTTTATCCTCTAATGTCATAATAATTCAGACTTCTCTGGTACAAAGGGAGAGCCAAAAAGTTTACTTGGATTTTCCTGATCACAGAGGTGCTACGCCCCTAACCCCAGTGTTGTGGAAGGGATAACTGTAATATACAGTAAGGTCCGAAATATAGGGCTATGCTGGATTGTGGGGTACCTTGCCCCTATTCATGATTCTGTGGGTGAGACCATGGTTCCTAGGCATAGAGGAATGCACTCTCACAGTAACACAGAAAGCATGTAAAAAAGGCTACTGCTACAATGCACTCAGAAAACCTGGATTCCAGTCCTAGATCTGATGCTTACTTCTGGGTCCTTGCTTAAGTTTGGCAGAAACATAGAGAATACTTAGCTTCTCTGAGTCTCTGTTTACTTGTATGCAAAATGGGGGAAAGAACTTGTACAACCACAGAAGGTTTCTGGGAAGAAAGCACTTCATAAAAGTCAAGTCAACAGGCATTTATTAAGCACTTAGTGTATGCCAGGCTCTGTAAGTATAAGCACTGGGAATACACAAATAAAAGCAGAAAGACAGTCCCTGCCCTTGAGGAGCTTATACTCTAAAGGGGGAAAGATAATGCATAAAGGGAAACTGAAAAGGGAGAGAGGTTGGGAAGAGAAGGCACCCTCTCAAGGTAAGAAAAGTCTAGTGGAACCTGGAAAGAAATGAAGACCCTAGGCAGTTTCCTTAAAATGAAGGTTCCGAGAGGAACCAGCCAATCAGAGGAAGTGTGGATCATAATCAGAGGAAGGCTGCAGGAGCACTGTGTACTTCCAGGGAGAGGAGGCTTCTGTGGCATTGTAGAGAAAGTCTAGAGAATCAGGAGTAGAGTCTAGAGAGGAATGAAAACATGACTTAAAATGGATTTTCCTTAAAATGGAAGTTTGGCCAATGTTAAAATGTTCTACATTAACACCCTACAAAAATCCCTCCACTAAAGTCATATTCTAATGTTTCATCATGCTATGGCAGGGAACTGGGTTCTCAAAGACAATGTGGAAGGGACCCCTGGCCAGTCCAACCCAGACAGAAAGGCTGTCATCAAAGGACCAGCTTGGCTAGGTTCAGGGTGCCATTATCAGAAAGGTGGGCCCCAGAGGATGAATTGTTTTGGCTGTAGACTATCTCTTAAAACATGGAGGGACAGGGGTTTCAATCCATGTCACATAGATGAAATCACAGATCTTTGAAATATATTTATCTATAAAAATGAAGGGATTCAACTAGACAATCTCCAAAATCTCTTTCAGCTCTGGCATTCCATGATGCCATAATATTGTGTTAGGTTCCTACAGGACTTTTAAATATGGCTGCCATGTGCAAAATGTGATAGAAGTCTGTCCAAATAAGAATATAATAAATATTAAGTCACTCTCAGTCTCTGGGGATGCCCTCAAGGAGATTACAGTCTACTGGGGGAGTATAGCATGTACAATAGTGCTTAGCACAGTGGTTGGCATAGAGTAGGCATTTAATAAATATTGATTGATTGACTGATCGATATGCCCAGATAATACAGGGTGTTCCTAAAGTCTGGACATATAGGCAAAAATGTCTATTTTCGAGAAATGAAATGAATGAAATCTTCAACATTTTATTTAATTGGAATAGTAACAAATAACATCTTCCATATGATTTCCATCCTTTGTGATGCAAAATCCACTTTGCAGGATTCACATGAACTCGATGCAATAATCCATATTGCCATCAATTTTAGCACATTCACTCTTTACGTGTTCAATCAAATGTATTGCATCTGTGGTTTTCATTGAGTACATCTTCTCCTTTAGCATCAAAAGATGCTAAAAAGAAGTCAAGGGAGCTAAGATCTGTTAATATTCCAAATATTTCAAATATGCATCTTCCAATGTGTCCAGACTTCAGGGACACCCTGTATAATGCAGGGTAATTTAAGGAGGAAAATGTCACTAGCTATGGGAGGGGGAGGGGGGATGGGGATCAGGAAAGCTTTACAGATGATGTGCCATCTGAGCTGAGACTTAAAGAAAAAAAGAAGGGACGAATGTCAAAGATTTTTGCGGAGGTAGAATGAACAAGACTTGGCAACTGATAGGATATGGAAGTTAAAAGAAAAGGAAGTCCAAGTTTATGAACTCCAAGTTTATGAACCTGGGTGACTGGAAGGATGGTGGACCTCTTCATAGAAACTGGCAGCTTTGGAAAAGAGAGACTTTGGGGGAAAATATATAGAGTTTTGTTTTGGACTTGGGTTTGAGTTGCCTACAGGGCATTGAGCAAATACCAGTAGGAATTTGGTGATGGCGGATTTGAATTCTCAGGAGAGGTTACTTCTGGATATGTATACAGATTTAGTAGTCAACTGTATACAGATGATAATCATACCCTTGGGTAGAGAGATTAGATCCCCAAAGGAGAGCCTAGCTAGAAAAAAGGGGGGCCAGGACAGAGCTTTAGGATATGTCCACACTTAGCGGATAGATGAAGAAAAAAAGATTGTTACCTAGAAATCTTCCAAACGCTATTTTCAGTGCAGCCAATTGTATAAGCAATGGAATCTCCTTAACAATTATGTCAAACGCTTTATAGGATGAATCATATTGGATTTTTACTCTATTGAATTGTTCTATTTCAGACAACGCTATTTGATTTACAGCACTTAAGCATCCAAGTATAAGTAAGTGATCTTTCAATAGCTTGCTACCACCTCAATAGACCAGTTACTAAGTGTCAGGTATTGTGCTGGTTGCTGAGTATTCAAACACAAAGGGAAAAAGCCCCACCCTTCCCCCTCACCTCTCAGTCTCCCATTGGAGTTTACATTCTACAATCCTTACATTCATCCTCATGGACATACCTCGCAGCTAAAAATCAAACAGAGACCAATGTTACATTGGCCTGGATTTTTCAAGACAATTCCAATTTGTGAAGCTCAGACGAGATAATATATGCAAAATGCTTCACAAACTTCAAAGTTCTATGTGGCAGTTATGTTGTCAGCATGAGAAAGAGGTTTTGGTTTTTAACTACCAACCAAAATCCACATCAGGGAAGAGTAATAAGTAAATTCAGGAATTAGAGTTTCATTTCCATTTCTTTTGTCAAGGCTAATTGTCAGCTTCAGTAAGAGATTGGGTTTTGATTAGGACCAAGAGAATCTGAATTTCAAGCATCTTTCATTTCCATTAGGAGACCAGAAAGTCAGCAACCAGCTGATAATCAAGGCATAGAATCTTATGTTATAAATGTTTATCCTTGACAATAAAAGTATAAAGGGAATTACAATTCATACATTTACTATTTGTTCTTCCCTACTGAGACAATTATAGTAATCACTGACATTGATATAGTGCCTTAAGGTTTATGATGCACTTTTCATACGTTATATCACTTGACCCCCAACAAAGCTATAACACATATGGGGAAAGTATTTTATTTTTATTATTATTATTATTAATCTCCATTTTTAAACAAATGAATAAACTGAGTCTCAAAGAGTTTCAGTGATGTACTTAAGTGGTGAAGCTGCTGTTAAGTGACAGATTTGGGATCCAAGGGTCCAAAGTCAGCTCTACTGACTCCAAACCCAATACTCTTTTCACAGTACCACACTGCTGCACTGGCATAATTGTCAATGTGTGATCTGTCTCTGTTACATATAGATATTATTGCCAAATTATGGTGGGTAGTCATGTCAGCTATATTCATTGGCTAATGCCCAACTTGTTTAGTTCCACATGTAGAAGGCTATTGTTGATATCATATGGTTATAACCCAGTTGTTAGTACCTATCCTTAGCCTGTTCTTGAATAAAGACTACCTGCCCCCTTCTCTGTGCCAGTCTCTGACTTGCTGTCTGCCAGTTTCAATCGCAATTGTTTTTCAACATCCCCAACTATTTGAAACTGGGCTTGAACATTTCTCCCTGCTCACAGGCGATGGCAGCTGCATGGGTATCATGTTGTCACTCATCTTCATCCAGCCTTCCTAGAGGCGTTGGGTTGCCAGCAATATCATTGCTTGACTGCCCACTCTTGCAATCCACTACCGGTAACAGCAACCTGCCACTAGATGTACGGAAAGACTGTTTCTATCATTCCATGGCTACATCAGGGCCAGAAATTGAAATAGAAGTAATAATAAAAATAAATGACTATATAGCACTTTAAGATTTACAAAGCACTTTACAAATATTACGTCATTTAATCCTCATAACAACTATGGGATGTAGGTGCTATTATTATCCCCACTTTACAGATGAGGAAACTGAGGCAAGCAGAGGTTAAAGTGACATGCCTAGCATCATAAAGCCAGTAAGTGTCTGAGGCTGGATTTGAACACAGATTCTTTCCAATTCCAGGCCCAGCACTCTATCTACTGAGCCACTCAGCCGCCAAAGATAAAATATGCATAAAGTGAGAATATTGGACTAGATTATTTCTAAGGTTCTTTCTGGTTCTGAAATTCTAGAATTTGGCAAAAAAAAAAAGTTTGTCCCCTGTAATTGCCTATTTTCAGTTCAGTTTAATGATTATGAAATGCCTACTCTGAGCCTATAAGCCTAGTGCCAGTCGGTCAATAAAAATTTATTAAGTACCTATTATGTGCCATGCTAAGCACTGGACATAGCAAGAAAAGCAAAAGACAGTTCCTGCCCTCAAGGAGTTCACAGTCTAAGGAGGGAGACAACATGCTATGTACAAACAAGCTACATACAATAATCAACAAAGGGAATGCATTAGAAATAAGAGGAAATCAGGAAAGGATTCCAGTAGAATATGAGAGTATAGCTAGGACTTAAAGGAAGCCAGGGAGGCCAGGAGTACCAGGCACTGTGCTAGGGGTTAGTTAGGGATACAATAACAAACAAAAAGTCCCTGCTCATAAGGAGCTTAGATTGCTTTGTTTTTTTTTCCCTCTGAGGAGAAGCAACATGTGCACAAATAAATGAATCCATCTAGGAGATTATTGTTATTATTAGAAGGAGGAGACATGCTTCAACAGGTGATAGACAATAATAAGCAGCCTGACAGATGGAAAGTCTGCATATCCTGCTCCTTAGAAAAGAAAAGGAAGGGAAACTAAGCAACAACAATACAATACGGGTGTTACTTCTAAGAGAAGTCTGAATCGTGCCTGGATTCCAACCAAGGAATAACTCCAACACTTTGGACAAATGGACAGTTAATCACCCAAGCACTGCATGCCAGCCAGAGCCATTTTGGGCAAGGGATCTCCACAGCCAGCCTCATATCTCCTTAGCTTGTTCCTAAGAATCCAGTGTATCAAGCAGCAACATATTGAATGCCTATTATGTGGCTACATGACCCAGAATTGTGTGAGGGAAATCAGCTGCGACACAATCTACACACGCACACACACACACACACACACACACCTTTTGAGCAAAGTTGTTAACATTCTACAGTTGTCTACATACATGCTCTTGGCATCTGTTGTTTGTCTTTACATGTATTTGAAAGGCAGTGTGGTGTGATGGATAGATCACTGTACCTAGAATCAGGAAAATCTGTATTGATAACCAGTTTCAGATGCTTCCTAGCTGAGTGACCCTGGACAAGTCATTTAACCTATGTAGTTCAATTTCTTCATCTGTAAAATGAGGGGGATGAACTAAACAACCTCTAAGGTCCTTTCCAGCTCTAAATCTGTATTACCATGATGCTATTTATTTATGTCTGTCTCCTCAGTGTGAGCTCACCAAGAAAAGAAGCTGTTTTGTCACTGCTCAAGGTATAGAATGCTCTGTATAATTGAGAAATATTCTCTCTGTGTGTCTCTCTCTCTCTCTCTCTCTCTCTCTCTCTCTCACACACACACACACACACACACACACACACACACACACACACACACACACCACAGTGTCCATCTGTCTCTCTGTCTCTCTCCTTCCCTCCTTCGATCCCCTTCCTCTTTCCTCTTTTGGCTTCTCTCTCCGCCCCCCCCCCGACTCTTATCTCTTGCTCTTTATTCTCTCTCTTTGCTTCCTCTCTCTTTTCTCTCTTACACTATTCCTTTCTTTCTCTTCTCTCTCTCCCTTTTCTATACATTTCTCTCTTCTATCTCTCTCTCTCTCTCTCTCTCCCTCCCAGCATACTCTCAAGCACAGAGAACTTGTAGTAAGGTGACATCAAAACTGGCCTATTTGATTTTAAAGTTTAATGAAAAGAAATCAGTAGAAAGGAGGTGCTTTAAGTTTGAAAGAGAGATAGAAGGAAGGAGAGATGGAAAGAGAGAGAAAGAAACAGAAAGAGCCAGAGGAAAAAAGAAACAGAGAAAAAAGAAAGGAAAGAAAAAGAATGGAAGGGAATTGGAAGGAAGGAAAAAAGAAAGAGAGAGAAAGAAAGAAAGAGAGCAAAAGAGAGAAAGAAAGAAAGAGAGCAAAAGAGAGAAAGAAAGAAAGAGAGCAAAAGAGAGAAAGAGAAAGAAAGAAAGAGAGCAAAAGAGAGAAAGAGAAAGAAAGAGAGAGAGAAAGGAAGGAAGGAGGGAGGGAAGGAAGGAGGGAGGGAAGGAAGGAGGGAGGGAAGGAAGGAGGGAGGGAAGGAAGGAAGGAAGGAAGAAAAAGAAAGGAAGAGAGAGAGAGGAAGGAAGGAAGGAAGGAAGGAAGGAAGCCGATTATTAAAGTTTTCACTTCTCAATGATCACATTGTCATGGTCCCAGATGCACCAAGTACCCACCCCATCACACACATGCACAAACACTCCCCTTGGAAATATCATCACTCTTCTTGAATATAAACAATCTGCCTCAAAGAGATGCACAACAGAGTCACTCCAGTTTTGTGGGTAGCCTATGGCTCCCAGGAGGGGAGGAGGTAATATTTCTACCCTCATTCCAGACCAGGAACTCTTGAAGCATTCGGCCTGTAGCATTCTTTGTAAAGTGTTCGTTCACATCCAGCAAAATTCCAGCCCAATTAGAGACCTGATGGTTAGATGCACCAAATATCAAGGATAGGACCTCGAGGCAAGAGCAGGGAAAGTGCGGTCTCCCATGTGCACTTAACACAGGAACAGTTAGTCCTCTAGCCGTTATGAGCAGAGAAATGTTCCACCAGAGTTCTCCAAATAGGAAACTCTTAGTCCTATGATTGCTTCTATCATTTGCCATATTTTCACTCCAAAAGCCACTCTAGTTCCTACATGGTTAGCAGCTTTTATGGCCCAAGATAAGTGTCCATCCCTTTTAATTTTCATTGTTGCATCTGTTTTGCCATTTCTCTGCAGCAGGTTGTATTACAATGGGACGATTAATGAGGAAACGGATACAAACATTTTTATTTCAAATCGCAGCTCTCGGACAAGATCTGGAAAACAGAATCAAGCCATATGATTGTAAAAAAAAAAAAAAACCCTCCACCCAACCATTGGGCACATTGCCATTATTTGTGAATAGCATGTAAATATAAACAACTTAACCAAGGGTGGGGGGGTGAGGGGGAATGGGGGAGGACAGAGATGTACATTTTTCATTTGTGCTCAGCTAATCATTTTTTTTATTATTAATTTGGCCCTTTTTATTTCACATAAATGTCATCTCAAGCACCAAACATCAACAAATAGGATCATTTATCTAGCCAGGGAAAGCAAAACAGTGAACTACCATTCAGAAAAGACAGCCGACATCACAGCCGCACCACTAATAAAATAGGCCTTCGGAACAGAAAAAATAAGTCATTTTCTATTACTTTCCACCATGCCTTGTCCATAAACATAGGGCTACTAGTAATTACATTTAGCAAAGAAGCAGGCTCAGATGATTAGAGTTTCCTAGGATGGAAAAACCACTGAAGAATACCCAGGCCTGGGGTTCATATGGGAAGCAGGGGATAAGAACTGCTTCCAAAAGGAGGAAGAAAACCTCAGTGAGGGCCCCTCAGCTGCCTCTCTGGGGTCTGGGTTGGCGGAGAGGGAGACATTCTCAAGGGATTTTCTCTTTCCTTTCATTGGCCTGCCCGTGACCTCTGAAAAGCAAAGAAAATGGCTTGATTTACAGGATGGTGCAGAGGAACAGAACAAGGGGAGGAGAAATGCGCTCTCTATACCTCAGAAGAAAAGAAAGAGGCGCAGAGGTAGAACACGTAGCTCCTGCAACTATTATGTGACATCTTTGGGTCACACATTATGCATGCCACCATGTGTAGATGTGGGATGTTCATGCCCACACATGTGTATGCATGCATATCTGTCCGTGTGTTTCCATGTGGAATACAGGGGGTCTGGGGGGAGGATGGATGTGCTGATAAATCCACTGATTCTACACTTTCATGTCACTGAAACATTTGGCTCGCCCGAGCGCTTGGCCCGTCTGCCAAGCAAGCCACTGACTCCACAGGAGAATGGTACTGTCGATCTCTGCAGGAATATAAGACCTTTTTTTTTCAAGTAAAATGTTCCCTAACTCTGCAAGGGAGGTTGGCAGTAGATCTCCAACTCTGGCCTGTCTTTTTAATACCCCTACAATAGCTCAGTTGGATTGAGACCAGCTGTTGGTACATTACCATTTGTAAATGCTTAAAACAGCTACTCCTTGTTTTCTTGGCAATACTGACTGTGAAAAAAAAAAAGCGAGCTCCAGCCACTTTCATTCAGACATTAAGAATCACTGGATGCCAGGTTTGGCACCCATGGGCCATTGTTTGCACAGCTCTCTTCAACAAGTTTCTCCCTCAGCTCCCCCACCCACCCACCCCACCACCACCACCACCCTCTCTCCCTCCCAACATCACCAGTACCACCACCACTGCCCTCCCTGCCTCTACTCACCTCCCCCACCCCAAGAAAAGAAAGAAAAGAAAACGAAACCGGTTGCGGGAATCCGAAGCCCTTTCCTTCAAACTCTGATTTACACTGTCCCTGTCAACTTTATCTGAAAGAAGATACAGCTGAAGTGAACTACCATTGTCTGGGGATCTTATCTCCTTTTTCTTTACTTTATTTTTTTTTAAAGAATCCTAGTCACTGGTCTGGATGATTATCATTTTACGGGCTCTCTCCCAAGCCACAAAGACCGTCTGAATGACCATAGGGGAATTTCCCAGATCGACAAAGTTCCTTTTTTTTTTCCTCTCTCCTGCATGTTCTGAAGCTCATTTAATAAGGTTCTTCGTCTTTCCCAGGCATGGTCTAGGATCATGGCCTGGGAGTGAATTTGGGGTGGGAGTGGGGGATGACATGGTAGAAGAAAACACAAGGCTGGGACAAAGCCAAGGGCTTTCATTTCTCCACATCTCCCAGGCTTCACCTAAGCTCCCATGTTTCATCTCCCAGAAGACAACAGTGAGCAATTTGGAATCTGAAGTGGGGGAGGAATGTGGCTTCCCTTTTGTTCCCCCCCACCCCCATCAGCCCATCTCCATTGGCATCGAAGGCCTTCCCATTCCTCATTCCCTTCCATCACTCCCTGTGCCCAACACAGTCACAGAGCTTGCATCTCGATGGTTGCAGCTGCTAGGACAATAGGCTTAATTTGCCATCTCCCTGTTCCAATGCCCTTCTCTTCCACCTCCTTTCCCCACCAGGGGCAGCAGTGGTTACATCTGTTCCCCTTTCCCTTTACTGGAGTGTTCAGCCCAGGAGAGAAAAATGTCTGTCAGTGTTCACGCGCACGCACACACACACACATACACACACACACACACACACACAGAAACACACTTCTTGGAATAGGACAAATTTAGCTAGCCAAGAAACACGCTGAGACTCCCCAGCATACAATCTCCCAGGTAGAACAAGATTGACCAAAATAACAGGAACAACTTGATACCTTGCTGTTGGACAAAGTGGTCTCAAATAAGGAGGTCTTACTCAGATTTTTTTAAGATGATCAAGCCAATTTTCAATTATCCTACTGATGGAGGAGAATCTTAGGGTCCTTGATCCAGCCTGAAGACAGTCTCCCCCAAACATTTTATCATTGATTTGAAGATATATTATAAGATGGAGAATGCAGATAATTTGTTTTCCTAGATTATTTGGCTTGGACTAACATATATAAGTGAGCCCCACTTTGATAAAAATTCAATACTAAATTAGCCAGTGATTACTTGCCTCACAAAAGGATGGACTTCCCCGAATGGCCTCACTGTAAACTTCCCCAAATATGATCTCACCTAATGAATTTAATATGGTGTTCAACTTAAATCAACTATATTCACTAGTCTAGAAAGGGAGTGTTTTCTCAAATTTGCAATCCCACTTTCTGGCCATCAGGGGGAAACAGTCAGGACTAGATGGGGGCTGCCAGGGGAGCTCACCCTGGGATACAGCAAATTGGCCATGGATAATCGACAAAGTGGATAATCCACCTGCAACTAATCAAGAGTTGAATGATTTCAATAAGATGAAAAATGCTTTTCAAGCTGTGGGATTTGTTCAATGCTAAAACGGGTGTACCGTAAATGCCACAAGTGCTGCTCGTCCACTCGAGGACCCCATTCCCAATATCTGACACTATTCTCCAGAATGCCTCTGGCATTGTCGGGGTGAGAATAAAGATGGAACTTTCCTAGGACATGTCACTCTTCCTCTCATAGCAGTGGGAAACCAGAAGTTGTGAACGGGTCTCTTGTGGGTGGTGGGGAAGGGAGCAAGCATTTATTAAGCACCTACTATATGCCAGGCATTGTGTTAAACACTTTACAGATATTCTCATTTGGTCCTCACAACAGCCCTGGGACATAGGTAGTATTATCATCCCCATTTTACAGTTGAGGAAACTGAGGCAGATAGGGGCTAAGTGAACTGTCCAGGGTCACACAGCTAGTAAGTATCAGAGCCTGGATTTGAATTTGGGTCTTCCTGACCTCAGGCCCAAAACTTCCTCTACTATACCCATCTAATGACCTTCTGGATAAGTAGACATTAGAAGACCACTACAGCCATTTTCTCTTCACATGCCTCTGATGCCACCTTTTTTTACCAGTAAGGCTCTGAGAACCTTGTTCATTTATTCTTCCATCATTACCTAAGTGATGGCAAAGATACTATGACTAGGATTTTTCCCATAAGGAAAAAAAGTGAATAAATAGATCTCACAGTGGGTCCATGAAGTAGATCCCTAACTCTTTTTCTAGCCCTGTCATGCATTTGGTGGCCAATTATTACTTCGGTTGGTTAGGCCATAGTTCTAAGGAGGTCAAGGTCATGGTGATTTGCTTCCCATCACCACAACCTGACCATTGCTAGCTTTCTCCCAAATGTGTGCTGTTGGTCACAAAAGGAACTAGATGAGAAGATGTGGATGAAGCAATACAATTCATCTCCACTACTCGGAAAATAACTCAGTATTGAGTTATTACCAAACTGACACTATCAAAACAATCTACTTTGTGTATTATCCAAAGTGAAATTATTATCCCCAGATGGGCTTCCCAGCCACACTAGCTTCCCATTCCCAGAAGCATGAATGCTTCTTTTGGTTGTGAAGCCAAAAGTGTTTGGGAAATGCAAAATCACCTTTGTAAAGCTTGTTTGATGCTTCTTTCAAACATATGTTAACAGAGGCAAATGGGAAGAAAATTAGATTTCCCATGAGTCTCTGGAGCTGAAGGATGATACTGACTGAAGTTCCTGGACCATCCACTCCCATAGCACTATGCACAAGATGAATGGGGTGAGAGAAGAAGATGGTGGCCACAAGAAGATGGTTTCTACCACAAGGAGAAAGAAGAACCAGGAGAGCAAAGAGAAGACCACAAGCACCCAAGTCAAGTAGAGCTGCAGCCCAGGCAAACAGACTGTAGAAACAGAATGAGAATGGGTGACAGATCTTGGCGGGAGCGGTTCTTGAGCGAAACGTCAATCCTTTTATTGAGAGGATTTGTTCTGCGAAGTTTAGATTCGGTCAAAGGTCCGCACTTGAAAATCTAAAGGGCCACATGTGGCCTTGAGGCTGCAGGTTCCCCACCCCTGGCAAGAATATCTGTGTTAATGGTCTAAATCTTGCTTCACTGCAGAGCAAGTGTATTGAAAGAGATTGTTCCTCCAATGCTTTGGGGGGGGGGGGAAAGGGGAAAACTATACTCGCTCAGGAATGTGGGTGGGTAAGGCTGTTTTCTTGTTATTTTATTATTCGTGTCAGTCTTGATTAAATATTTTATTATTTCAGAGTTGTCTTTTGCCTGGGTAAAAGTAGGTAAATGAATGTAGAAACCCGAATGGCTGTAGAAGCTCAAAGTTTCCAACTGGGTGGGAGCAAACTAGCCATGTGACTAAAATTATCAGCCAAAACACCACCAATATTTGGACCCTAATCTATGTGATTTCAACAATGAATGGCACGTAGTAAATTCTGTTGCTAGTATGTATAACCTATCTAAAGTGATAACATTCAGGGGGAAAAATGTTTCTTGGTTTACAATAAAACCAATCTTTGGGGTTTTGTTGCCATATTTAATACTCTCAGAAAGGAAAAATAGAACGAACTAATCTGTATTCAAGAGCTGGTAAAGGAACAAGATAAAGTAAATTTGCTCTCCATCAGGCTGATAAAAAGATATGGAGAAGGCCACCCCTTCCTTGAAGATTTTAGGATAGTTTAGAAGACGAATGTATCAAGGTGAAGTGTTTCAAACTCCAAGATGTTCCCTATCAGGCCCCAGACTGCCTCTAATCCCTCCTCAGCTTCTATTCCTCCATTCATCTTTTCCCACTCCTTTCAGGAACACTGCACAAGGCCTCATCTGCCCAGCTGTTGTACTCCCACCTAGATCACAAGCTTTCAGAGTCTTTCCCACCACTACCACCTATTAACTCTGCCACCATTCAAACAGAATCTGAAAATCCCACCTCCTCTCAAAGTCTTTCCAAAAAGATCAGAGAAATACTGAAATACTTCTTTCTCTTTCATCTATGAATGTAGAATCTTTACAGGCCCTTTAACCAATTAAATATGCACTATTGGTCTCCCTTTCATTTCTAACCAATACTAACCCTAACCTATAGATCATAATAATAACTGACCTTTTGTGTCACCCATTTGTTTGCAAAGTATTGTGCATACATTATTTCACTGGAGAATCATAACCCTAAGAGTACTATATATGTATCCCCATCTTATAGATTAGGAAACTGAGGCATAATGAAATTTAACGACTGGCCCAACTTCAAATAGCTAGTGCCAGAGGTAGTATCTGAACTTAGATCTTCCTGATTCCAAGCTCCCTTTGCTATCCGTACCACTCATTCACTTAGTTCAGAGCCACACTTGAGAATCTAGAGGGCCATGTGTGGCCTTGAGGCCACAGGTTCGCCACCCCTGGAGTTGGTTTAATGCTTCTATTCTGTTCCCTGTAAGTCTTTTAAGTGTGTCCATATCTTCCTTAGACTGTGAACTCCCAATAAGCTAAGAGATCTATTTAATTCCTTTTTTTAGCCCACACCTAAGTTAAAAGAAAATGCAATTACATACTTGATTAAGACTTTTTGATGATGAGATAAATTTATGTCTGCGATACATATTTTTGTACATATATGTGAGACAATATAGGGCATGTGGGTGGAGAAGGGGAAAGAAGAGCACATATACTGACAGATGCTTAAAATAGATAGTCAACAGCAATGCTTAAAACGGAACTTTACTATATGCCTACATTTAAATGCAGTAATGCAAGAAAACGCACTTCTTGGGGCTAGAGTAAAAGCAGGGAGTAGATCAATACCTTTAATCCTCATAAGGCTCTGCTCCTGGCTCTCTGGACTTTCTCCACCATGATATAGCAGCTTTCTCACCTGGAAGTTCAGTCTGCCTTGTGGTTTCTTTACCCCGGAAGTTCCATCTGCCCTTAGCCTCCTCCCTACAGAAGTACACACTATTCTCCTGGGGCAGGGGTGGGAAACCTCCTGCCTCAAGGCCACATGTGGCCCTCTAGGTCCTCAAGTGTGGCCCTTTCACTGAATCCAAACTTCACAGAACAAATCCCCTTAGTAAAAGGATTTGTTCTGTAAAACTTGGACTCAGTCAAAAGGCTGCACTCAAAGACCTAGAAGGCCACATATGGCCTCAAGGCTGCAGGTTCCCCACCCCTGTGGAACCTGGAGCCTCTTCCTCTAATTGGTCAGCAGCGCCTCCCAGAACCTCTATTCCAAGGAACGCCCCCAGGCCAGTCATTCCTTTCCAAGGACTCCATTCCCCACTCTCCAGGTTTTCTCCACTAAGTATCTTTCCCCATCCATTTGATGTGCTACCTTCCCCCATTGGGGGGGCAACAAGGTGGCCCAGTGGATAGAGTGCTGGGCCTGAAGTCAGAAAGAACTCAATTCAAATCTGGCCTCAGACACTTACTAGCTGGATAATCCTAGGGAACTCACTTAACCCTGTTTGCCTCAGTTTTTTCATCTGTAAAATGGGCTGGTGAAGGGAAATGGCAAACCACTTCAGTACCTTTGCCAAGAAAACCCCAAATGGGGTCAGGAAGAGTCAGGCACAATTGAAACAACTGAACAACACCCCCCCACCCCTCCTACAAGTTCCAAGGTAAGCTTCTTGAGAGCAAGAGCTGTCTTTCTGCTGTATTTGTATTCTGAGTACTTAGCACAGTGTCTGGCACGTGTAAGTTCTTATGAAATATCCATCAACTTGATTATTGTGAAGCGCTGCAGGAAAACCTAGGTCACACAGGTTTACTTCTCACTGTAGCACTAGGCAAGTCTGTTAGTCTTAACTGGAGCACAACACTAAGGTGTTCAAAAGAAACTTACAAGCCTAGTCAAGGTGATCACAGTTAGCAGGAGGAACAGCACAAACAAAAAAAAAACATTTTTAACAACACGAAGGATCAGGTTGGGCAAATGAATAACAGGAAAACCAAGTCCATCAAGCATTCCAAAGTATGTGACGGGAGGATAGAATCAGTTTAAAAGTTGCAGGAAGCAATGGGGCACAGTGGAGAAAGTAATGGATTTAGGGTCAGGAAGACTGGGGGTCCCGTTCCAGCTCTGACACTGCCTGACTGTGGACTACTCATTTAATTTCTTGGGTCCTCAGTTGCCTGTATTAGTTATCTGAAAGAAATAACCAATCACAGCATAACTGCCAATTACAATGACATTTTTCCAGGAGATTTAGATGTCTTCCTTTCGTCTTGAAAGCCTGTGTGTGT
Organism: Trichosurus vulpecula; assembly: GCF_011100635.1. NCBI lineage: Eukaryota > Metazoa > Chordata > Mammalia > Diprotodontia > Phalangeridae > Trichosurus > Trichosurus vulpecula. The sequence continues at coordinate 116,573,395 of NC_050576.1, read as the reverse complement.
AGTGCTTGTAATATGTACATATGTGTGTGTACATATATATATATATATATTTATATGTATATGTGGATGTATATATGTGTGTGTACATATATGTGTATGTATACACACACATATGATGACTGATTTGTATAGATGTTTCCCCAGTAGACTATAGTTTCATTGGGGCAACCAGGTGGCTCAATGAATAGATTGCTCTGTGCCTGAAGTCAGGAAGATCTGAGTGTTGAATCTGGCCTTACACATTTACTGGGCCAGTCACTTCTGTTTGACTCAGTTTCCCTAGCTGTAATATGGGGACAATAATAGCACCTACTTCGAAGGGTTGTTGTGTGCATCAAATGAGATAATGTTTGCAAAGTGCCTAGAACACCACAGGTGCTTCATAAATGCATATTCCCTTCTCTTTCCTTTGAAACCCTTGCCCCTGGCCTTGCATGTTAAGGAAGAGATCAATAAATGCTTCTTGAACTGAATTGAGTAATATTGCATTAGAAGGCTTTGATAAAGTCCCTTCTAGAGCTAAATTTACAATTTTTCTTTTTCTTAAGTCTTTCTGAAAGTGATGGGCTTATCCTCTAAAAAAGCTAGTGAGAAGAAGAAAGTCCCCAGATACTACGAAATCTTTATGGCAGCACTTTTTGTAATGGCTAAGAATTGGAGACAAGGTAGACGTCCATCAATGGGGGAAATGGCTAAACAAATGGTGGTACCTGAATGTAATAGAACACCACTACGATGTAAAAAATAATGTGTGGGATGATAGTGACTTACAGCAAAAAATCAAAAAAAAAAAGAAACAAAATGTTGAAGATCAAGCATGACTCGAATGAAGAGATAAGTGAACCTCAACCTACCCCTTTATTGAGGTGGGGAGGGGGGCCACAGGTATTACACATTGTACACGTTTTTGTACTTTTTCAGTATGTAGATCCGTTGGGATCATTTTTTTCCTTTAAAAAACTACTGTCACATGGGTTGGCTCTCTGAGAGGGATATGTGGGATAACTATGGTGATATAAGAAACAGAAAATATCAATAAAAACTAATTTTTTAAAAAGAAAAAGAAAGTTACTGCTGAGACTGTCTATAAAATGTCTCAACAACCAATCTGACTTCTTGCACTAAACTGACAAAATTTCTTGGTATTATATAGACAAACTTTGATTTTTTTCATTTGGGATTTTTTGTTTTATTTAATTTTTTACCAAATTGATTGAGTCAGTTGTTTGAACATGATTTACTATGTCAGCCAAAACAGCTAAACCAGTTAGTTGTGTGTATGGACAGAGCAGGTATACAACAGAGATTCAATCCATGGGTTCTTATTCTTCTTGGATATCATTTGGCAATATCAACTGAAACCATACACCACCATTTCCCTTCCTGTAAAATGACCTCTCTTGCCAAACCTAAAGGGATCAGAGGTTCTTGAAGGCACGGTGTTTCTATTATGCAAATAACTGTACTGGCTTTGGCATGGCAGAGAATTAGGTGTGTGTGACCTCAGATCCCCTTGGAAAATTGCTGAGGGGAAATCCAGCCTTAGCTCTGTCCTTGAATTGGCTTACTGAAGGTCAAACACCCTTCCCCTCCTCTCAGTCTAAGCTGGGGAAGAGAGTGGAAAAGACAAGAAGATATAGCTAAATATACCACCCAGGGCAAAGTCTGACCCATTGTGGTACTAAATAACACTACCAATCTCTCACCAAAAAAAAAAAAAAAGGAAAAAGATGGAGTAAAAGAATTGGGGAAAATGGAACCCCCACATCCCAAAAATATTATATTCATGAGGCATATGAATTATTTAACTATCATCTGAAAAGACCAAACTCAGCAAAAGAATACAAAAACCTGCTCAGTGCAGACACTTTCCCAGAAGCCCATGACAATGAAATATAGTTTACGCCACGGATCAAAATGCCAGAGGACGATGCTAACTTACTGCTTGCCCGACACCCCCAGAGCCTCTGAGACAGGTGCCCGCTGGGGGATCATTCTCCCCTTATCTCAAAAACCTTTGCCACCAGCATCTAGATCACTGTGCCTGGGCAGTGGTGGGGGGCGAGTAGGGAGAGAGTGGAATTTGAGAAGTGTGTATATTGTAAGTGTTGGTTAAACAACCTCACAGTAATTCTTATTTGCTGGAGGTTTTAGGGAGCAGATGCAGGATTGGCAGGGGCTTGGAGCTGGCGATATAGTTCTGGCTCACTCCAAGCCAACATAGAAGCAGAAAAAAAAAGAAAATACAAAAAGCTGTATTTTGTGTGTGTGGGTGCTCGTGAGCACGCGCATGTGTGTGCCTGCGTGCTTGCCTCTTTGCCATGCACTCATTTGGGGTTCCTTGGGGTCGAGCTGACCAATGCAAAACCGGCCTTGGTCCCTGGCCAAGAGAAATACAACTTCTATCAGCTGCTTCATGAGACTCTCTCCATGGCCGTTTATTCTAAGCCTCCCATTCTGCAGGAGTGAGGGGGCTGTGGGCTGCAACACACTGATTGCCTGCCTCGGCAGTATCGGTTGCTAGAAAAGGGGCAAACAAATGGAGAAGCAAACATAAAGGCAGCCAGCAGCACTGAAGCAGTGGTACAGCTGCCAGGCAATAACTTAGATAGTTACAGCTGCCATCACCTAGTTCACGCAAGCTTTTTTAATATCTTTTGGCAGCTCTTGATGTCACAGCACAAAAGGAGAGTTGGCACTTCCCGGCATACTTTGTTTGACATAACTGTAGGCAGGACCCAGCTGATACCTTCAGCAATGTGGATGGGCTCGCTCTTAAGGTACATTTTAGCAGATCAAACATTTTTTTCCCCTCTCCCTCCATTTTCCCCCACCCCACTTCAGTACACACAGCACAGCTAAATCATACTTTGGGAATCATACCAGATTATTGGGAGAGCTCAGTATGTTGCAGCATAAGGCCAGGCCCAGCAGCTCCCAGATAAGAAAGAGAGAGAAGAGGGCACTGGTGGGGAGAGAGAGAGAGAGAGAGAGAGAGAGAGAGAGAGAGAGAGAGAGAGAGAGAGAGACAGAGAGAATATTACTGTAGAAGAAGGGAAAGGGAGTAGAAATAAAAGGAAGAAAAGCAAATAACAGCATTCATTTTCTATTGCTAAACCAGAATCATCAGCTAAGAAGAAGCAGGTTTCTCTACTGCCCTTCCCATATTTACATTAAATTTTTGTTGTTGTTGTTCAGTCCTTTCAGTCATATCCAACTCTTCGTGACCTCATTTGAGGTTTTCTTGACGAAAATACCAGAGCGGTTTTCTTTTTCTTTCTCCAGCTCATTTTATAAATGAGGAACTGAGGCAAACAGGATTAAGTGACTTGCCTAGGGTCACACAGCTAGTAAGTGTCTGAGACTGGATTTGGACTCAGGAAGAGGAGTCTTTCTGACTTCAGGCCCAGCACTCTGTCTACTGTACCACCTTTACATTAAATAAGTAATATTAGATAGATAGGTGGACAGATAGATAAACATGGAACTCTCAGAAATCAGAAATACTCAGTATCCTCTCTGCTGACAGCGATAGCTTTAATTGAGTAGTTGATCAAAAAACCTAGAGTGCCAAGCCTGGAATCAGGAAGATTCCTCTTTACGAGTTCAAATCCAACCTCAGATGTTTACTAGCTGTATGACCCTGGGCAAGTCACTTAAGCCTGTTTGTCTCAGTTTCCTCATCTGTAAAATGAGCTAGAGAAGGAAATGGCAAACCACTCTAGTATCTTTGCCAAAAAAAAAAAAAAGCAAATGGGTCCACGAAGAGTCAGACTAACTGAAAAGTGACTAAACATCAAAAAATAGGTGCCTACAGATAAGAGCAGACTGGACTTGGCTGGATACTGTTAGTTAGATGGAAGTCATTCCTGCCCTCTGGAAACTTCCTATCTAAGATTAGATGATACAGGCAGCACATAAAGAGAACACTGGGTTCAGAGTCCTAAAGACTTCAGATGGCACCTCAGACACTTACTAGCTTTGTGACCCTATGAAAGTCACCTAAATTATCTATAAAACGGGGATAATAATATCTATAGTACTTAGCTTACAGGATTGTTATGAAAATCCAATGAGATAACAAGTGTGGAACAGGTAAGCCTCTGATCAATTTTCTGAACTTTCCCTCCCTTCTCCCCAAATCAAATTGGTGAGATTACAAGGGGTAGACCTTGCTGCAAATATCTGCAGAGCACCTCCTCGGAAATGGAAAAACACACCAACACCTGACTAATTAGGCTTGCCTCCTAGTGATTTGTTGACAGAGGCTCTGGAGGATGGACTCTTGTTAGAGGAGCCTTTGTGATCTGTAAAGAGGGAGTTGTAAAATGGGCCACCTTTTCCTCTCCTATGTTTTTTTCCCTTTGGACCAGAGTGCAGCAAAGGAGGGAGAAGTAATAGATTTCTCCCTCCCCTACTCCAGTAGCAGAAAATGGCATCTTGTAGGATAAGTATATGGTAAGCAGCCTGTGCCTCCCTGAGAGGACAGTTCCTACATCATTAATTCCTGGCTATCTTCTTTTACTTTTCTGTTTTCTTTTCTGAGCACAGTCCAGAGACTAGGGATCTGGAGAATGGAAGTTTCTAGACTTAGGAGGGACATCATGAGTTCAAGAATTGCAGAGTTTAAGGGTTCTTCATTTTGAGAGTCAAGTATTACATTGTTTGTCCTTCAATTGGAAGAGAACCAATGACACCACAGGCTGATGTCTTGACTTGCCAAAGAATTGGACTTAAATGAGGCTGAGTCCCACAGCATTGTCAACCACATTCTCGTTTCCAGGGTCATCAAAGTCCAATGGAAGGACAAAAGTCAAGCTGACTGGTAATGGCCTGGGATGCCACGGATGACCTTGGAGTCTCCAATATCTGACCAAGCTCTAAGCTCTACACAGCACCTGCTTCAGCAGCCCTCATGGCCATTGGAACAAATTCTTCTCATCTGCCCATTCTACTGGAGGAAGTCTTCACATGCTCAGTGTAGACATCCCCCTAACTTACTGCCTATCTGCTGAGATGGTTTTACTGGGATGTGGCCACTGCACATGCTACAGCTTACTGGAGCCACAAGTAAGAGTTGTGTGACAGGTGGACACCAAAGGTGGCTGAGCAGCTCTTGCACCAGAGGTGCTGGTCCTCCCTGAACACCCCATACACTCTTCCAGAGAGAGAAAAATACCTTAACAGCACAGATTTTGGAGAAAGAGAAGAGGATCCTTGGCAGAGGGTTAACCCTCAGCTGAAGGACAAAAGCAGTGCCATGAGGGCCCAGGAGAACTGGACCTTGCTGCCCCTCCATAATATAGCTCAGTTGTTCAAATGGGCAGGTCCAAGAGAATGGAGAGTGTTGCTTTAGCAGTTCTCCACTATGTCTTTACCTTCTAGGCAGAATCTAATGGACTACCTGAGTGCTACTAATAGACTGAAGTTTAAGTTGTTGAAACGATTTTCCTAAAGCTCAGGTCTGATCATGTCAGTCATGTATTCAATAAACCCCAACAGCTCCCTATTATCTCCAGGATCAAATGTAAACTCTTCACTTTGACTTTTAAAACCCTTTACAATTTGACCCAGCCTCCCTTTCTGGCCTTATTATTCATTACTCCCATTCCTGCCCTCTACAATCCAGGGGTGGGGAACCTGTGGCTCAGGACCACATGTGGCCCTCTAAGTCTTCAAGTGAGGCTTTTTGACTGAATCCAAACTTCACAGAACAAATCCCCTTAATAAAAGGATTTGTTTGTTCTGTAGAACTTGGACTTAGCCAAAAGGCTGTAGCCAAGGACCTAGAAGGCCACATGTGGCCTTGAGGCCAAAGGTTCCCCACCCCTGATGTTAAACTGGCCTTCTTCCTGTTCCTCTACACAACACTCCTCCCATCCCTTTGCACTTGTACTGGCTGAGCTCCATGCCTGGAATGCACTCTCTCCTCGCTTGCACTTCTTCTGTTCTTCATGATTCAGCTCATGATTCACCTTTTCATATGAAAACTTCTGATGCCCCCATACCGCTAGAATCTCATTTTAAAATTAAATTGTTTATTTCATTATTTACATACATGTTCATGAATATATTGTCTCCACTTACAAAATGGAAGCTAACTAAGGAAAGGAAGTTTGACTTATGTCTTTCTACTCCAATGCTTAAAAGAGTGCCTGACACATAGTAGGTGCTAGCGTGTGTGTGTGTGTGTGTGTGTGTGTATGTGTGTGTATTAAATCTATAGATATAGATACTTGTTCATGGCCTTTGAAGAGTTCTTTGTATCTTATGCATCTTCTATGATATAGAAAATAAAGGCCATTGCAAACCCAGTAATTTATGGTATACTGAATGCCTGTGTTGAAACTAGAGGCCTACTACCCGCTACCTACATTTAGGGAAACAAAACTTTATTCAAATTTTCCCAAGTCATTTTACTCCAGGGTAGGGTAATTGGTTAAAGTAAGAAACTCACCCTTTGCAATCATGCTTCCAGAACCGAACCTGGTCAATGTGAGATCAGAGTTTTGGGGAGTTTTTTGCGGGGGTGGGGGCAGAGTCTGTGGCAAGAGGCAAATGGGATAGGCCATTGGTAACATGTAAACAATTTTGCAAACCTTAGAGCATTACACTATTGTCAGTTATATTATTATAATGATACATGAAACACAAGGAATAAACCCAGGCAGGAACTAACCAGAATTTAATTTGCATTCGGTAGATATTCCATAAGTTCTGCTGGCCCTAAAGACACTGAGGAAGCGGGGATAGGGAGGGGGAAAGGGATAAGTATTTATATAACACTTACCTGGTGCCAGACACTGATAGATACAAAGGCAAAACAGGTAACAAAGAAAAGATGTAATGATTCCATTTCTATACACAGGCTGGGGATGGAGCCAAATAGTCCCACAGTGAGTGAGAAAGAAGGTATTTTACATTGAGATAGAGATATAGAGATTGGGAAGAAAGTTCATGCCTCCTAGTCCTGAATCTTCTGTCAACCCATTCTCCAACTCAGTCTGCTCCCAGTCCCCACCTCTCTTACTCCTTCTGTGGGACTGTGATGTCAATGTTCAGGTATGCCCTCCAGTGACGCAAATAGCCATCCCTTTTCACTCTTCTCTGTGTTTTCCCACAGACTCTCCATGAAGGATCAAGCCAATATAATGGAGGTCTTTCTCATTCAGCTTCAGGGCCCCTGGGACTGTCCATGGCCAGCCCACCTCTCTTTTCAGTCATATATGGCTTCACTGTGCTGATCCGTGACTTTTGGTAATATGCTGTAGCCTGCTTACACTATGCCTTTGAGCTGTCCTTTGTACTAGCATTTTAATTCTTCTAAGATCATGCATTTCTATGACCCTTAGATGAATAGCATCACTGAGAGAAGGAAGAGAGTTGGATAGTCCTGCAAAGTGGCAGCTCTATCATAGACTCTTACATATTTAGAGAGAGAAGAAGGCAGAAGAGAAGGGAGGAAGATGGGGAAGAACAGATGTGGGGGAGAGAGTTTGAATGATGGATTTACCAATAGCCCCCAGGCCTATTAAAGGGAAACTCTGAACTCATCTTTTTATCCTTGCTAAGTTTCCATGAGCATTTATACCCATCAAGTATATGCCAGTCACTCTACTAGACACTAAAGATACAAAGACATAAACGGAAATCTCCTTTCCTTCAAGGAGATAACTTTGAGGGAAGAGAAGAAACAAACCTACAACTTGCATGTACATAACTAAATTTCCTTATTCTTCCAAAGGTATAGTTCCCTTCTACCTCGGGGAAGGCAGCCCTCCTCCTCTTCCTCCTTCTTCTTTTTGAAAAGGCTCTCATTTCATTGATGTAGAGAACCAACCTTAGAATCAGGATGACCTGGATTCAAATCCCATCTTTGTCACAGATTAGCTGTGTATGTCCTTGGGAGAGTGCTTTAATCATGATGCCCTTTCTAGCAGCTTCCGGTGCTAAGAGATCCTGACCTCATAGACTCAGCATCAAACAAGATAACATTTAAAGTGCTTTGCAAACCTTAAGCTGATATGTAAATTACATTATTATTACAGATCAACCCAGGAGATGATATCGGTGCCCTATAAACCATAAAACACTGTGTCATTATTATTTTTTGTATTCCTATTTGGGCCCAACTGAAATGAATTCACTAGGCTACATTTTTGCAAGAATGGCTAGGGCACTGAACTTGGAGTCAAAAATATATGAGTTCAGATCCTGCCTCAGATACTAGCTGTGCGACCCTAGGCAAATCACATAACCTCTCTGTGGCCCAGTTTCCTCATCTACAAATGTGGGTGATGATAATAGCTCCTCTCTCCCAGGGTTACTGTGAGGATCAAATGAGGTAGCATTTGCACTGCAAACCTTGGAGCAAGGAGTTGGATCCAATGATCTCTAAGGCTCCTTCCAGTTCTAAATTCAAAATCTTATTATCCCTATGATTTTCTCTAAAATAAGGGCAAAAAAGTGTAAGACTGATACTCTATCCACAGGTTCCACTGAGCCTCAAATAACCCAACAGGATCGACTTCCATCATCTATGACTTGTTCACCTTAGTGGATAATTAGAGGATTTTTTTTAAAAATCCCTGGCTGACTTCCCCTATACACACACACACACACACACACACACACACACACACACACACACACACACACACATTTATAAGCTGACCTCCCCTACCGTCAGTAGGTCTCTGATCAAGGAACACAAACTCCTTTTAATATGAGCCTAATGGAAAATAACATTCAGTTTCACCAACAGGCACTAACTAAGCACCGTCCTAAAGCGTTCACCGAGCAGACATGTTCTAAGCACCTACTACGTGCAAAGCATGATGTGGGTGCTGGGAGGTATATAAAGAAGAATAAGAGCTGGTTCCTGGTCCAAAGAAGCTTTAAAATCCAGTTTTAAGAAAAGATAAGACATTTACCCAAATAATGACAATAAAAGGTAGAATGTAATGAGCACACGAGCCGATGCCACATACTACAAAATGCTGTGAGATTAGATGAGGGAGGGCAGACTTCCAACTGGGAGAATGGGGATGATTTTATAGAGCGAGTGGCTCTTAAACTGGTTTTTGAAGGATGGGCCAGATATGGATAGGTAAAGACGACAGGAGAAGAAATAAGTCGCATACAGGATACTACGAATAAATGCATAAAAATAGGAAAATACGGGATGTTCTGGGGAAACAGCAAATAGTCTGCTTTGGCTATAGCTTAAAATACACAATCAGAAGTAGTACAAGATAAATTTTAAAAGTTGTGTTGGAACCAGATTGTGATTCATGAATGTCGGGTCGTGGGTTCTAGGCTAAGGAATTCGGTAGACAATGGGAACAGCTGAGCAGGGTGAGATATGGCATGATCAGAACTTAGGAAGGTTAAATTGAATGGTTTGGAAGATAAAAGAGACTGGCAACAAGAGGCTTTTGCAAAAATATATGTGAACGATAATGAAGTCCTAAAATAATCTATCAATTAATCAACCAACAAACCTTTATTAAATGCCTAATATGTGCCAGGCATTGTACTAGGCACTGAAGATAGAAGTTAAAAATTAAATAGTCCCTGATTTCAAGTAGTTTGTATTTCATTAGGAGAAGTGCTATGTCTCTCTTATATACAGTATGTATATGTATGTGTGTGTACACACACACACATACACACACATATACATACACATAAATCAAGATATATGTGTGTATATTTCCTGATATATACAGGACATACAATAATAAATATAAAGTAGTTGGAAGGCAATAATAACTAGGAGGGGTCAGGAAGGGCTTCATAGAAAAGGTGGAGACTGAACTGTGTCATTAAGGAAACAAGGAATTCTAAGAAGTGAAGAGGAAAAGGAAGAACATTCTAGGCATGGATGATAGGCAAATCAAAGGTGCACACCCGGGAGATGTATGAGGAGCAACAAAGAAGCCGTTTGGTTGAACTTTGGAGTGTAGAAAAGGAAATAATGTATAATTATAACGTTGGAAAAATGGAGGGGTTTCTTTTACCCTAGGGGCAATGAAGAGTCACTGGTATTTCTTGGGTAAGGAAAGGATATGGTCAGACCTACACCGCAGGAAAATAACTTTGGCAGCAGAAAGAAAGGATTATAAAGGGTAGCTACAAGATAGTACAAACAGAACTGGATTGGAACAGGGAACTCTTGTGGTGATCCAGCAGAAGTAGAATTGATAGGACACAGCAACTGATTGTGGGGTGTGAGGGAAAGAAAGAAGTCAGAGGTGATGCTAAGGTTTCGAACCTGAATGACTGGAGAAAATGGTGTCACCATTTACAGAAGGGAAGTCAAGAGAAGCAAATGTATTTGCCCCTGAAAAAATTATAAGGCATTCTGCTGCAAACATGATAATACCTCACATACCAAGAAAGTTCAATGATCTGAATGAGGGCCTCTGAACAACCCAAATGGACGATATCACAGAATTAATGAAACTTGGGTAGTATATTCCTAGGAGAGATTGTGAAGTTCTCAGTTAGCGACTATTTATTCTCATTTTAGAAACACTGCTAACAAGGTTTAGTCATTTGGTTTCCAGGCTCATAGCGGACAGATAAGAAGCCAATTAGAAAGGAGCTTCCATAGGACGGCTTACTGACATCAGTGAGATGTGACCCTGGCCATCTGACCCTGAGAGAGAAGACAGATTACAGGATCATAGAACTAAAGCTGAAATGGACCTCAGAGGTCATGTGGACCAACTCATTTTGTCAACAAGAAAAATTATAAGAAACAGACACAATAATGTAATATAAAAGGTAAACTCCTTGAAGGCAGGCACTAGTTTTACCTTTCTTGTAATCCCTAGTGTTTGGCACAGTACCTGGCACATAGGAAGCTCATAATAAATGTTTGACTGACAGAAAAAAAACATGATCTAGATGCTGCCTCCAGCCTATTTCCTCCCCAGGCCACTCTACTAGGCACTCCCCTCAGCAGGAGTTTAGGGGATTTTTCCCTGTTGGCATCTGTTCTCCTTCCCTCCTGAGTAATAATAAAGTTTTGTTAACTGCTGCTCTTCATCTGAACCTTCTTGCACCACAATATCAAACTAGCTAAGAGTAAATGGCCCTAGTTTATCTCTCCACACTTGCTCAGAAAGGTGCCATCCCCCCTGCCCTCTCCACGTGACCAGAGGACTTGGCCAGAGAAATGTTCCATCTCCCAGAGCTACTGCATTTACTATTGTTATTCTTCTTCACTTGTTATTGTTTGAAATAAATAAATGATAAACCATCAGTTGGAACCACTCCAAGACACAAAGAACCAAAATAATACCTAACAAAAACCAAACCACTCCACAAATAGACCCTGTTAGAGGATGCCAAAAAATGACACTGGACATTCTGAGTTTTCCCTGCAAAACATGCATCACCTGAAAAAATATGAAGAACCCAATCAGATAACATCTGGGTGTCCCATTGCGAGCCACAAAAGAGAATACGCAATGCTGACAAATAAGCCCTCTTTTAAACAGGCTACTTTTGCTCAGGCTAAGAGGGAAAGGTCATCAATTTCAAGAATTCTTAGCTCTCCATTTTTAAGTGTAATGACACACTTACACACACACTCAGCAAATCTTGCCTGCTTGATTAAGGTTCTTTAATGCCAAATTTCAACTCAGAACAGACATTTTATCTGATTTAGAGAAAGCAGAGGGGTGATGGTGGGAGAATGATGGTGAACATAATCTATAGCTGACCTGCACATCTGAGAGTGCTGAGGACAAATGAGTGACTTTTCCACCCAAAGGACAGGGATAGTGTTTCAGTCCAGCATTAGGAGGCATATCTTTCATAAATCCACCTGGGCATGACTGTGTCTCTGTATGCTATAATATGAGCATCCTTTGATGGAAAGGGGTGTCTTTCTCTTCTTTAATTCAAGAAATAATTATTAAGTGCTTCCTATGGGCGAATCACCATGCTCAACACTGGAGGATATCCAAAGTTTAGATACAAGATTCCCAGCCATCAAGGAAGTTGGATATCTATGAATATTCTTACTAGACACTGAATATCTTCGAAGTAGGAAATGGGCATCATGGATCTTTGATTCTCGCATGTACAATATGGTACAGCTGAAACAGGGCTGACTTTGAAATAAGAGGATCTGGGTGCAAATACCTCCCCTGTCACTACCTGTGTGTCCTTGGGAAAATCATCTGACCACCATGGATCTCACTTTCCTCATTTGTAAATAATAATAACAAGGAGGTTGGATTAAATGACCTCTGAGGTTCCTTTCTGCTCTAGATCTAATATCCTAAGATCTAGCACATGGTAAATGTGCTCAATTGTAAAGGAATTGGTCAATGAATCACAGACTCTAAGAGGTGAATCATGACCTCAAGCGATCATCTATTCCAACTCATACCTGAATTCTCTCTAGGAGGACACACCTGAAAAGCGTTACTGCGTCTCTGTTTAAAGACCTTCAAAAGGGGAAGCCCAAGACTTCTCAAGGCAGCTTCTTCCTAATTTTGAATAGAGTTGCTGGAACATTTTCTGTTATGTTAAGCCTAAATCTGTCTCTTTGTGATTTCCATGCATTGTTCCTAGTTCTGGACTCCGGGTTCAAGGAAATAAATCTATTGCTTTCACATAACAGCCCTTCAAATATTTAATTCTTTTGATTTTGTTTAAATATTTCTTGGTGTTTTATGAAGTCATTAGCTTCCCCTTGCCCAATTCTAATTTTTAAGGAGTTATTTTCTTCCATAAGTTTTTAGATCTTTTTCCAATGGGTTGACTTTTGAAAATTTTCTTGATTTTCTTGGATTTGTCTTATTTTTTCCCCTAACTTTTCCTCAACCTCTATTATTTGATTTTTAAGTACTTTTTAAGCTCTTCCAAGAACACTTTTTGGGCTTGTGACCATTTTACATTTTTCTTTGAAGTAGAAGTAGCTGTTTTGACTTAATGGTCTTCTTCTGAGTTTGAACCTAGCTTCTCTATCACCCTAGTTGCTATCTATGGTTCGATTTTTTTCTCTTTACTTACTCATTTTTTTAAAAGTGGTTTATTTCTTGTCTATTAACTTTGTCTTTAAGTCGGTCTCTAGTCTGGAGATGTGGGGGATAATGTCTTAAACTTCAGGTTTTTTGTGTTCTGTATGGGGGCCTGACCTATCCCTGAGCCATGACCAGGGCCCCCAACAACGATGTCATTGAAAACTATTCCCTACATTCCCCCCTGTGACTGCAAGCTTCAGCTTACCCCTCCGCCCTAAACCAAAACCAGGGTCTCCATTCTCCTTCAAGTGCCCCCAGCCAGCAGGGCCCCATCCCCTCTCAAACTGCATTCACCAGTGTGTGTTCACTCCTCCTCACACATAGCCACAACCCAGGACCACATATGGTCAGCACACCTGGGCTGGCATACAGCACCAGCAGAGGGCCGTTCGATCTTCTCTTGATCAGCCATCTGACCCCCATACTGTCCATGGGGTGACAGTTCCTAAAGCTGAGACTGCTGCCTACACATCTGCCCCCCCCCCGGACTTGTTGTTTGTTGATGCGATAATTCAGTGGTATCTGCCTAGAGGTATCTGCCTGTCAATCAAGCCAGACCACCACCCCAGCCAGTCAGGTCTTTACTGATGTACTCCCAAGCTGTCTTAGGCTGGAGAACTGCTTTACCTTGACTTTTAATTATTTCTGCTGCGCTAAAGTTCAGTTCCAGGCATTATTATAAATTGTTTGCGAAGGAAATTGAGGGGGCCAGCTAATTTCCTGCCTTATTCCACCAGCTTCCCAAAATCTTCAAGCCCCTTCATATTTTTGAAGACTGTTACAATATCAATTCAATTCAACTCTTGTTTATCAAGTACCAGTTATCATGTGCCAGATGCTGTGCTAGGTACGAATGGTATAAAAATGAGAATATCAAATAGTCTTGGACCTCAGTGAACCCACATTCTACAAGGGAAGTAACATACACAGAATAAATACAAAGCAATTACAAGTAGGCTTTGGGGAGAGTGCCATGAACTAAGGGAATCAAGAAAGACCAGTCAAGCAAGAATTCTTAACCTGGGGACCAGGAACCTGTTTGAATTTTTAACATATATTTTAATAACTGTATTCCAATATAACTGGCTTCATTTGTAACCCAATATATTTCATTTTATACATTAAAAACACTGTTCTGAGAAGGGGTACATGACACCAAAAAGGTTAAGAAGCCCAGGCCCTTGTGGACATGGCTTAAGTAGAAAGATATGCTTTGATTATAAATATCAGGGTATGAAAAGCCTAGCTGTCTGATTTGAAATGCAAGATTTTGAATTCAAACACATTATCACTTACTGAGGTACTGATAACATAAGTGATGCTAAAAGAGATTAGTCAAAGCAAACAAATTTTTGGAGTTGACAGAGGTATAAATAGGAACTCTGATTGTTCTCTTATAGATAGATAGATAGATAGATAGATAGATAGATAGTAGACAGATAGATAGACAAATAGATAGATATAGATATAACCATCATTATCTATCTGTTCATTAAAGCCATAATTACTTTTTAAGGGTGGAGAGCTAGGATAAAGTGATATAAATACGTCCTCGGCCCCTTTACCTGAGGAAAAGCACAGATTTATAATGAACAGAGTAATGATATGGGATTAGAAGCTTCTGGAGCTGTGCCTAGCTTTTGCCTCCAACTGATTATGCTGATATATAACCATCCACATAGCAAGAATCCCTTTTTCCATGTGTAAAGTGTGCACAGTGTTCTTTCTCAACTCTCAACTTTCTTAACTCTTTGAATGGAAGTGGAGAGGAATTATGAAGATGGTAATTGCTTTATTTCTCAGAGGACTTTTACAACTCCAAAGTGCTTATCTGATCTGGTACTGGCTAAGAAATAGAGTGGTTGATCAGTGGAATAGATTAGGTACAAATTAATGACCATAGTAATCTAGTATATGATAAACCCAAAGATCCAAACTTTTGGAACAAAAACTCATTATTTGACAAAAATTGCCAGGAAAACAGGGTGGCAAGAACTAGGTATAGACCAGTATTTCACATTGTATACCAAGATAAGGTCAAAATGGGGACATGACTTACACATAAAGGTTGATACCATAAGCAAATTAAGAGAGCATGGAATAGTTTATCTGTCAGATTTATGGATAAGGAAAGAGCTTAAGACCAAAGAAGATACAGAGGACATTAAAAAGTGTAAAATAGACAACTTTGATTATATAAAATCTAAAACAATTTGCACAAACAAAACCAATGCAACCAAAATTATAAGAAAAACAGAAAAAGGCCGGGGGGGGGGGGGTTGCAACGAGTATCTCTGACAAAGGCCTCATTTCTCAAATAAATAGAGAGCTGAGTCAAATTTATAAAAATACAAGTCATTTCCCAATTGATGAATGGTTAAAGGATGTTAAAAGGTAGTTTTCAGACAAAGAAATCAAAGCTATCTATAGTCATATGAAAAATGCTCTAAATCACTATTGATCAGAGAAATGAAAATTAAAACAACTTTGAGGTACTACCTCACACCTATCAGAGTAACTAAAGTGACAAAAAAGGAAAATTTTGGAGAGGATTTGGAAAAACTGGGACACTAATGCACTGTTGGTGGAGTTGTAAACTGATTTAACCATTCTGGAGAGCAATTTGGAACTATGCCCAAATGGCTATAAAACTATGCATACCCTTTGATCTAGCAATGCCACTGCTAAGTCTATATCCCAAAGACATCCAAAAAAAGGGGGAAAGACCTATTTATAGCATCTCTTTATGTGGTGGCTACGATTTGGAAATCAAAGCAATGCCCATCAATTGGGGAATAGCTAAACAAGCTGTAGTATATAATTTGAATGGAATATTATTTTGCTATAAGAAATGACAAGCAGGATGATTTCAGAAAGACTTACATTAACTGATGCATAGTGAAGTGAAGAGAACCAAGAGAATGTTATACAAAGTAATAGCAATGCTATTCAATAAAGAACTGTGAATAATTTAGCTATTCTCAGCAATACAATGATCCAAGACAATCCCAAAGAACTAATGATGAAGGATACCTCCAGAGAAAGAACTGATATTAATTGAATACAGACAGAAGCATGCTATTTTTCACTTTCTTTCATTTTTTTCTTTTATTTAAGTTTTCTTGTACCAAATGACTAATATGGAAATGTTTTACATAATTGCACATGTATAACCTGTATCTGATTGCTTACCATCTCAGGAAGGGGGTAGGGGAGGGAGGGAGAGAGAAAATTTGGAACTCAAACTTTAAATAAAAATGTTTAATATTAAAAAGAAAACCAAAGTGCTTATCTGGTTCCTATTTCTTAAGAGAATCGTTATTTAAAATGTCCTAATTTGCTGGGCAAAAACACACCAACCCCAACACTCTGAAAAGCTCCACGGTTCAAAGTCAATCAGGTATTGGGGGGCTTTGGAATGTATATACCCAGGATATTTAAATATACATTGTGTATATGTATGTGTGTGGAAGACACATATAAATGGTAAATAAGGAAACGTAAAAAAAAAGATAGTCCCAGATTTTAAAACCACCCCCAAGGTAGAACAGGTGGTGAAAATATAATAAAACATGTTGCAAGGAACTTGTCATGAATTTTAAAAACAAAAACGCCTACAGACCAAATAAAACCACACTGACACCCGGCTAATTCTGAAGTACCCAAACTATTTTAAAATGACAACGCACAAGTTCCAGAGTGAGGGACTCCAACAGAAATGGTTGCAGGGTGATTACTACAGTATTACCAGGGAGCAGAGCTCAGATGGACTGGCAGAGATGGAATATACTCACCCTCTTGCCAGGATGGGACATGTGGAGATTACCAGGCCCCTCGGGCTTAGTTCATTTGCATGGAAACCAGGGAGAAACCAGGCTTTCTCTTCAGAAAGCCCTGCTGGAGCCTTTCTCCATGTGGATTGTGGACTGGTCATTAGCATCCTAATGGACTCAAAAACTAAGGATTTAGATTAGAAGCATATCGTGTGCATATAGCTCAAGTCTACAAGACTGCATTCAAGTATGGACCACCACATGCTGGTACCCAGTTTGAAGGAGGGGAGGGGAGAGAAAGGGAGGAGATAAAAATTTCTTTCTCCTTCCTTCCACCACTGCCACCAGAAGGAGAGTCCTTATTCTGGAATTGTTTACTCCTCTTCCCAGTCTCCTCTCCCTGCTAATCCCTAAATTTAAAAAAATAATTAATGAGTCAGGGGCACCTACATGGCAGAGTGCATAGAGCAGTGACCCTGGAGTCAGCAGGACTGGAGCTTAAATCCAAGCTCAGACATTTACTAGCTATGTGACCCTGGGCAAGTCACTTAACCCCAATTGCCTCCAAAAATAATTTTTTTAAAATTGATGATCCCTTGAGCCTACTCTACTAGAGTCCTGCTAGGCAAAATTGTAAGCCATGACATTAATGTATTACATAAAGGAAAGATCACTGAATTAGGAGGCTGATGACTTGAGTTCAAATCTTAGTTGTGTGACCCTGAGCAACCTCCCTGGGACTCCATTTCTTCATCTCAGAAAGATTCAACTAAATTTGACCATCACTTATTATATATCTACAGTGCCAGGTACTATTTCCTCATCTGTAAAATAAGAGAATTGTCTCATGGGATCATAGGTTTAACATAACAGGTGGTACAGTGGCTAGAGTACTAGATTTAGAGTTCAGGAAGACCTGAGTTCAAATCCAGACTCAGACACTTACTGCATGACTCTGGGCAAGTCACTTAACCTCTGTCTGCCTCAGTTTCTTCATCTGTAAAATGAGGATAATAATAGCACCTACCTCCCAGGATAAAGTGAATTGCTATTCTAAAGAACGTTGCCAACATTTAAGTGCTATGTAAATACTATTATTATTATTAAGCTGAGAAAGCTGTAAAAGGTCATTTAGTCAACCTCCTTATTTTACAGATGAAGCCCAGAGGAGAAGCAATTTGTCCAAAGTCGCATGAGTGAACAACAGAGGCAGGATTGGCACTCAGACACACAAAGATGAGAAAATTACTCAGTCCCTGCCCTCAAAGAGCTTACAATCTAATAACTCACATATACACAAGAATACTTATCCTTCCTTTTCATACAGCAGTTTAAGCTTTACCAAGTGATTTCCCAATCTGAAAAAGAAGGATACAACATGTGTTACAATAATAATAATATCCAAGATAGAATGTTCTAGGTACAAACAATAATTCAAGACAAAGAGCTCTAGAAAAATGGACGGAGAGATTACTTCCATGGCATTCCAAACAAGATCTATATTCAGCACAACCCTTCTTTGAAAATATTTCAACTCTCCTTTCAGCATCTCCTCACCCAAGTTGTCTATATTTTCCCCCATTCCCACAAAGCCCTGCTCTCAGGTATGTCACTTTGGCAAAAGGATAAATAAGGATCAGTGACTGATAACTGGCTTAAGTTTTACCTACTCTCCACCACCAAGGTATTTGCATTTAAATAAAAGGCTAAGACTGAAGATTAAAAAAAAATACAACAAACCATAGTGTTGGAAAGAGCACTAATGTCAGATCTGCGCTCACGCTCTGTCTTTGCCATTCACAAGTTGTGATTCTGAGCAAGTCATTCTAAACTTCAACCTTCAATTCAGTTCAACAAACACTTCTTAAGCCCTTATATGTATGAAGCACTGTACTCAGAATTGGGGCACAAAGACAAAAAGACTGAAATGTCTCTGCCTTAAAGTGGTTTATATTTTTTTAGAATTTAGAGTATTCACTAGAAAAGTTTAATAAGTATAGGTTTCCTCCCAAGCTCCTGATCAAATATCAGAGGGGAGGGGAATTTAATCTGCATCTGTAATTAAAGGGCAAGAGGATATTTTCACAGAGAGCAACTAAGTACTTATGTAGTCATCCATGGGGTTAGCGTGAATTTATTTTACACTTTTCCAGAGAATACAAGATGTAACAATGGCCCAGATGGTAGAAGCTGAGAGACTTACCAGTCCTGTTTGAGGGAATTATTCCCTGTGATTACACAATTTTATAGACTACAAATTTATAGACCATCAGGAAGTTTAAGACCATAAGGGAGTTATCCTGTGATTACCATAAGACTACAGACTTATAGCTAGAAGAAACCTCATATTCAACATGTCTAAAACTGAGCTCAGTCCCTTTCCCAAAAGACCTTCCCCACTTTTGAACTTATCAATTTCCATTGAGGGCGCTACCATCTTTACCAACATCCAAGTTTGCAACTTTGGTGTTGTATCTACCATGTGCCAGGAACTATACTAAGCGTCTTACAAATGTTATCTCATTTGTTATTAAAAGTCCTGCCTCACTGAACAAATCGTGGTATATGATCATGATGGAATACTATTGTTCTATAAGAAATGACAAGTAGGATGGTTTCAAAAAAACCTAGGAAGACTTATGTGAACAGATGCAAAGTGAAGTAAGCAGAACCAGAAGAACATTGCACACAGTAACAGAAATGTTGTAATGAAGATCAGCTGTGAAAGACTCAGCTGCTCTGATTAAGACAATGATCCAAGACAATTCCAAAGGAGCCATGATGAAAAATGCTATCCACCTCAAGAGAGAGAACTGATGGAGTCTGATAGATCAAAGCATACTTTTTTATTTTATTTTTCTTATTTTATACGTATGTGTTTGTTTTCTTTTACAACATAGCTAATATGGAAACGTCTTGTATGACTTCGTATGTATAATCGATATCATATTGCTTGCCTTCTCATTGGGTGGAGGAGGGGAGACAGGGAAGGACAGAATTTGGAACTCACAGTTTTAAAAAATGAACATTAAAAAATTTTACATATTATTGGGAAACATGTAATGAAATAAATAAAAATATATTTTTAAAAGTCTTGCCAAGAATAGAAATGACACATAGGTGTCCAGTCTTGTTGATTTCTTCTCCCCCACATTTCTCTCCTCTCTTCCCTTCTCCCCACTCACTCACTAGCCACTCTAATTTGGGCCTTCTTTACCCTTCACCTGGACTATTACAGTAGGCTCCTGATTGTACTCAAGGTCTCAGGCTTCTTCTTCTCCACCCAGGTTTCTATCTTCACACAGATACCAAACTGATATTCCTAAAAGGATAGGTCTGCTGTGTCACTATTTTATAAAGGCCCTCATGATCTGACTAGATAGTCTATGTTTCATTCACACTAGTCTGTTCTCCACACATGACATTCCAATTCCCAACTCCAACATTCCATCTCCCATTTCCATGTCATTGCTCAAATCATCTGTTCCTCCCCACCCCTCACCCTGCCCAGAATTGACTCCCTCTTCACCTCTGTCTCTTAGATTCCTCTGCCTCCTTCAAGGTTTAACTCAGATGTTATCTTATATACAAAGCCAATCTTGATCTCCATGGTTGTTAGGGCGTTTTCCAACATGTCATATTAGTTTGCATTTTCACTTTGAATATATTTTGCATTAACTTATCTTTGTACGTATTATTTCCTCCTAGTAGAATATAAGCTTCTTGAGGTCAAGGACTATTTATATTTTTGTCTTTCTATCCCTAGTACCTTTCACAGCACTAGCTCACAAACATATAGTAGGTACTTAATACGCTTGTGGAATCAATGAACATTAAAACAATACCTTCTACAGCTGCATTTTCTGACACACACAAAATAGAATGTGTATTTTTAATAAACCTAATGGGTTTTGTCTTCTTTTTGTTAAGGTTTGGTTCACTACTGCCTTCGGGGATTACCAGGATGATTTAACCCCCATAATAAACCAATTGTTCCATCCTTAGTTCTATTTTTTTTAAACAGGGACAATGTACTCCAGTGTATATTTATGAGGGGGATAAAGCAACATGATTTTATGAATCCATATTAGGGTCTAATTAGTCACAGCCCCAGCTGATTAACAGTTTATCATACTTCTTAGCCTGAAGAAAGCCCAGGTAGAGAAAAGAGAGAGTGAGAGAAGCAAAGAAAGGAAAGGGAAAAATAGCTAATTATGATAAACTGGTTTCCTTGGTAACTGTTTATAACTGCAATGATGTAGCCATTATTTTAACAATAAACAGAGAGGTTTGATGTGAGATTCTATTATTCATATTTACTGTTTTAATGCCTAGTATGTCCTAACAAAGGTGAAGCCAGGCACAAATGTGAACTTCTGTTAGTGTGGAAAAGCTAGAGTCAGGAACACCAGGACTACTGCTGTCATTCATAACTTCAAAACTGAAAAGTTAGGAATTAGGAATAAGGTATCCCCTCATATGAAGAGGTTAGATTACCCCTGTGCACTTTTGCAGCCCTTGAATTTGACTTACCCTGGTAAATATCCAATCATACACAAGCTGAGGAACCAGCCGTTCAGTTTGTTCCTTCTTCACTATTGTGCTCTTGGGTTGAATGGGAATTTTCAAGAGGGACAAATAAGCATCAGCAGGGAAGGGAAGGAAGACACTTGATTGTTCAGTTGGATCAGTCTGAAGCTGAATCAAGCTGAATCAATCTGAGCAGTCATTGGGTTGACTGAGGCCACTCACATGTCCCACTCATACACATTTTCTTGGAGTATGGCTCACTTTTTCTGTGTGTCCCATTATTGTAGGAGAAGATAAATAAGTGCTTTACCATGTGAGCGTCATAAGATTTAGATCTGGAAAGGGTCTCTCATTTCACAGAGAAGTAAACTGAGGCACAGAAGGGCTAAAGTGACTTGCCTGAGGTCACAGAAGTAGTAAGTAGCAGACATAGGTCTAGAACATGGACCTTTTTTTCACTATTCCACATTGTCATGATACAGGCAAGGTCCTTCTGGTTCCTCTAGCTCTTAGCACCTCTCCCCATCCCCTCCCCCCACAAAAAAATGCCTTCTAATTCTTTATATATTTTTTTAAAATTACTTATATGTGTAGGTGTTATTTCTCCAATAGCATGTACACTCCAGGGAACAGTTTTGTCTTTATCTTTGTATCCAGCTAGTACAGTGACTGGCACATAGTAGGCATTTCAATGCTTGTTTATTTGAAAATTTATGTAAGACTTAATAAGTTGGGTTGATTCATAGCGGGGGGAAAAAAGGAACAAGCATTTATTAATTGCCTCCAAAGTGCCAGGCACTGGGCTAAGCACTTTACAAATATTATCTTATTTAATCCTCACAACCATTGTAATCCTCACAAATCATTATTATCCCCATTTCACAGTTGTGGAAACTGAGGCAGACCAAAGTTAAATACCTTGCTAAGTGTAGCACAGGCAGTAAGTGTCAAAGGCTAGATGTGAATTCTAGCCTTCTGGACTCCAGGTCTAACACTCCATATGCCCCATGGGCCACCTAGAGGCTAAGTGCTGGATTTGGAATCAGAGCACCTTGGTTTGAACCCCAAATCTTCTTTTGGCTATCTGTGTGACCTTGAGAAAGTCACCTCACCTTTAGGGGCTTCTGTTTTCTCCTACGTACAATGAAAGAGCTGGCCTACTTGATCTCCAAGCTTCCTTCCAGCCCTAAATCCTACAACTACATAATGGAGAAAGAATTCTAGTACACAGCTATTCCTCTAGCACCATGTTTAGCTACTTGAGTACCCATTTAATCTCCCTTGTGAGATTACAAGATTACACTTTTGAGGGCAGAGAATGAATGGACCCTCAGTTGCCTAAGCCTCAGAGATATCTCATAGTACGTCATATATTCCCTACGCGCTTGAAACATTCTAATGTGTACCATGGCTATTTGTCATAGAGACCTTTATTGTGTCCCCATTAAATGGGAAGTTCCATGAAGCCACAGAGTAAACCTTACTCATGTTTGTGTCTTTCATAGCACCTTCACACAGCATTTAATAAGTGCCTGTAAAACTAAAACTTTATTATATAATACAACTCATTATTCCATAGCTTTGTGTAAATTACATTTCCTCAATCACAATACCATATGAAAGCTTCCCTCCTTCCTTTGAATTACCTTTGCATTTAGGCATTCCACCTATACCACCCTATCATACGTTTGCCTTTGAGCTGGTCTACAACATGACTATTATTCTGTAATATATTACATATGCAATTATAGATCTAAAAGCACAATCTGATTATTCTCCAAAACAATAAGCAATGCTAAGGATAGGACTAATACTAGTCACTAGGGTCAATAAAAAGTTTGAGATGAGGTCCTTAACCTCAAAGGGCTTACAATTTAACAAGGAAACAAAAAGACAGAATCTTATGACAAGATATCTGTGCCCATTTTATAAGTCAGAAAGAAGAAGCACTAGAGAATAGTATGACCTTATCAAAAGCCAAGGTGGAAAATGAATGCACCTTCTTTTAACTCCCCGGTGGCCTATTCATACAACCACACCATATGGCCTTTGGCACCATAGTCCAATATTGGCTTGGAAACATTCTGTAAACATCTGGATATGTAGCTCTCTCCTTGACACCATATACACCACCCTACCTCTCCCTCCCCCTCCCCCAACATATTTACAAATGGCTTTCCTTGAACCTGCTCCAGGCCCCAAACTTGATATTTCCCTGATCCAAGGCCTTGGTACATGCCAAGCCTGAGGTGAAGAATGTACACAAAAGGAAAAAAAAGAAGCTTTTAAAATAATTTGCCATCTGTCACTTGGTTTGTTTCAAGTCTCTCTCTCTCTCTCTCTCTTTCTCTCTCTCTCTCTCTCTCTCTCTCTCTCTCTCTCTCTCTCTCTCTCTCTCTCTCCCTTCTATCTTTCTTTCTCTCTTCCCCTTCTCCCCCCTCCCTCCCTTTCTTGGTCTCTCTGTCTCTCTCTTACACACACACAAACACACACACAGACACAAACAGGTAATGTTATCACCCCATCTTAGCCCAAAGCCTGCCCTACAACAGACACCCATTAAATCATTTTCTTTAATGAAGGGGGAAAAGCAACCTGGAAAGTCACCACAGACTAGAGCATCAAGTATCAGAATATGGCCAAGGTGGCCTGATGTGTTAGGGCAAGGTGCTAACCAGGCCATTAACTGGATCCGCAGGAAGCCAGGTTGATTTGTTCTGTTTCACAGTCACAGGCTAAATTTCTGAGCCTGAGCAGCCACCACACAGTCTAGGCGAGATTATGATCACAGGGTGATTCGATCACTTAGAAGGTAATTTTTCATGGAGGGGTAAGAAGACCTCATGGATCTCCCCTTCACAGCATCAGGCCCCAAGAGAAAAGGAATCACTGCTCTCCTCCAGACAAGAATGCAGCAAACGAGAAGCAAAGCTGATTTAGATCTTTTGAAGATACCAATAATTCTGCTACATAGCACATGGAAAAAAGTTTCTCCAACACATATGGCCGGCCAACCAGAACCAGAGTGTCTACACAAGCTGTCGTCTCTCTAAGGCACTACCCATACATATCACTACAGATCTCCTAGAAGTAACCTAGAAGTGCCCAGTGTCCTCCATGTGGAGCCATCATCTGAAGCAGACATTTCATACCTCTTTGAGACAACCTGTGTATTATATGTATACATATGTATACATATAATATATATATATATATATATATATATATACACTACCTTCTGATTATTCAGTGTGCTTACAACATAAAAAAGAGTATAAAACATATTTGGGACCTTAAAGCTAGGAGAAATCTTAAAGGTCATCTAAGTCCAAAACTGGAAAGCAGTATGGCAGAAACTGGGCATAAAGCAATATCTTATACCATTACCTAGTTAAAATCAAAATGGAAACATGATTTAGATATAAAGAGAGAGAATTAGGAAGGAAATTAGAAGAACATGGAACATATTACTTATCCGACTTAAGGACAGGTAAACAATATGAATGAGGAAGCAAAGTTAAGCGTAAAATAGATAAGTTCAATTACATTAAATTAAAAAGGTTTAGTACAAATAGAACAAATGTAGCTAAGATTAAGAGGAAAGCAGGGAATTTACAGACAATTTCTGGGATAAAGGTCAAATATATACTTTGTCAAATCTGTAAAATCAAGGAATTAGACTAGATGGCCTCAATTGTCCCTCCCAGTTCTAAATATATGATCTCCTCCATTTTACAGATGAGGAGAATGAGGAATAGATGGGAACAATTTACTCAAGGTCATACTCAAGCAGGACTTGAAATCAAGTCACCATGGGGGCAGAGCCAAGATGGCAGCTGGAAAGCAGGGACCGGCCTAAATCTCTCCCCCAGGACCCTCCAAACACCTATAAAAAATGGTTCTGAACAAATTCTAGAACTGCAGAACCCACAAAATAGCAGAGGAAAGTAGGGCTTCAGCCCAGAACAGCCTGGATGGTCTCTGGGTAAGGTCTATCGCACGGAGGTGGGAGCAGATGGGAGCAGAGCCCAGCATGGGCTGCGCCTGGACCAACCAGACCGGGAGACAGGTGGAACAGGCCCTAGCACCCTGAATCAGTGAGCTGTGGCAGTTACCAGACTTCTCAACCCACAAACACCAAAGACAACAGAGAAGGTTAGCGGGGAAAACACTTCCAGGACAGGGTGAAAGGAGTTCCCGGTTCAACCACCGCCCCGGGGGCAGTGGAGGTGGTGCACCTCTGAGGTGCCTTACAGAACTACAGCTGCAGTTGCTTCCAGCCCCAGGCCCACCTGGTGGGACGACTTAAGTAGCAGATCAGAGCGGGAGTGCAGAGCCTCAGATCTGAGTCGTGGTCCAGGTTGGCGGTTTTGAGGGGAGGAGTTGCGCTGGTGTGGCAGAACTTGCTGTGTAGAAATAACTCTGAAAACAACAGTGCAGCCCCTCAAGCTTGAGACAAAGTACTCTGTACTCTACAAGCAGTCATACCCCGTTGAAAAACTCAAGGGTCAAGTAAGTTGGCTGGGAACATGGCCAGGCAGCGAAAACGCACCCAGATTCAGACTCAGACTTTGGAATCTTTCTTTGGTGACAAAGAAGACCAAAACATACAGCCAGAAGAAGTCAACAAAGTCAAAGATCCTACATCAAAAGCCTCCAGGAAAAACATGAACTGGTCTCAGGCCATGGAAGAGTTCAAAAAGGATTTGGAAAAGCAAGTTAGAGAAGTAGAGGAAAAACTGGGAAGAGAAATGAGAGTGATGAGAGGAAACCATGAAAAACAAGTCAATGACTTGCTAAAGGAGACCCAAAAAATACTGAAGAAAATAACACCTTAAAAAATAGACTAACTCAAATGGCAGAAAAGCCCCAAAAAGCCAATGAGGAGAAGAATGCCTTGAAAGGCAGAATTAGCCAAATGGAAAAGGAAGTCCAAAAGACCACTGAAGAAAATACTACCTTAAAAATTAGACTGGAGCAAGTAGAAGCTAGTGACTTTATGAGAAATCAAGTCACCATGACTCCAAAGCCAGCATTCTCTCTACTGTATCGTACTGCCTTACCTAGGCATTGAGGTCATCAGTAGTGTTCATTAGAGTCACTTTTGTTGGACTTCAATGTTTGCCTGCCTGCACCTAAAAAACCTCCTTGCTTTCTCTTGCCTTAACTGACCTCCCTGAACTCGACCCCTTCGTTGCCTGAGCCTATGGTATCAGGCAAACCTCTCCTGCTTAGAAAAAATCCCTTTTACACACCCTTCTGGTCAGCATTGTGCTATGGCTGTCTCCAGCCCCTCCTAAGAAATAAGTGGACTTATAAATATTCACAGACTCAAAAATATAGTAGCTATGCTAGTTTGTAGTTGTGTGCAAGTTACATATAATATTCTCAGCCACATGTGGCAGGCAACGTGGTTCAGTTTAAAAAAAAGCTCTAGATAAGAGTCAGGAAACCTGGATTGGAACTCTAGCTTGGCTGCTGATTTCTTGTGTGATCTTGGAGATCACATCTCTACCATATGGCCCAGCCCCTAGGCAAGGCCTAAGGTATTCTCTGGTGAGAAGTGGTTAGTTGAGGTCCATGGTACTGAATGAACCCTCCCCTGTTTTGAGAATGAGAAAGTTCCAGGTCAAATGGAGGTGAGGAATACAGTATAATTAATGAGCCAATGCCAGGAACTGTTATGAGCAAGTCAACAAGCCAGAAAGAGTCAGAGGCAGAAGGTGGTATCAGGGATGGGAAGAGGTTCAAAAATCAGAAATTCACAATGTCCAAAAGAGGGCTTGGTGAGAGCCAAGGTCTTGGTGTCAGGCTATGAGAGCTCAGAGCCAGGAGGCAGCTGAACTAAGTTAGATAAAATATGAGTTCAATTTGCAGCACTCAGTAAGCCTTGTGGACATACGTGACTGTTCTCCTGACTCACCCAAACCCCATCAACTGGAAAACCTATTTTGCCACCTTGGCATCCATTAACCTCTATGAAATCTCTGGGGCAATGTGACATAATCTCTGGCCTTAAGTTTTCCCATCTATAAAATGAAACATGAAGTATATAAACTTTAGGTCTCTATAACAATGATAAATCTAAGAAAGTACAGTTATCCCTTCAACATCACAGGGGGTTAGTGAGGTGGTACCCCCACGATCTGGAAAACCTGCATAAAAGTTTTTGGCCCTCTCTTTGCACCAGAGAAGGAAGAAGTCTGAATTTTTTTCTTTTATGGGGCATTTACAATA